>NW_024087942.1:0-60716 GCF_009730915.1 Dioscorea cayenensis subsp. rotundata
CTAATTTTAAGTATCGAGCCCTGATCAGTGTTTTCTTTATGGAATGTCTCTTATTTTTCAATGAGGCAACCCTAATCCAGTGTTTTCTTTTGCAATATCTCATATGTTTTGATCAATACCCTAATCCTATGTTTTTTTGAATCACGTACTATTTTTCAATCAAAACTCCACTTATCCTTTATTTCCTTTGGAATGTCTATTTTTAGTAAAAATCTAGTCTATGCTTTCTTTTAGGAAATGTCCCTTATTTTCAGTTTTAGCCAGAAACCCTAATTCTATGTATTCTTATAGTAATGTCTCCCATTTTCAATCAGAAACCTTAATCCAATTTTTCTTTTAACGAAATTTCTTGTATTTTTAGGTCTAAAGCTAATCCTATATTTTCTTTAGGAATGTCTACTATTTTTAATCCACAAAACTCTAATCCTTTGTTTTTGTTTGAAAATGCCCCTAAAAATCAAAACCTATGTGGTCATTTATGTTCTTTTTCCGAAATTATACGCAAATTTTGAGGAAAACCCTAAATCTTATATTTTCTTATAGTAATGTCTCATATTACCGGTCAAAACCCTAACCTATGTTTTCTTTTTTGGAGAGAAGCCAACAATTTTTAATCAAGACCAAAATCCTAATTTTTTTTTAATGCCTCTATTTTGATTGAAAATCCGAATCTATTTTGATTGAAAGATAGGAGACATTCGAGAAAGAAGGAAAACATAGAATTATGGGTTTTGGATTCAAATATAAGACATTATAAGAAAGAAAATATAGAGTTAAATTTTGATTCAAAATTAATGAACTATCTCAAAAACATAGGATTAAGAGTTTTGATCCGAGAAATTAGGAGACATTACTCTAGGAAAACAAAGGATTATGGTTTTGATTCTAATAGTAGACATTCACAGAGAAAACATAGGATTAGGAGTTTTGATTAAACTCAAAGTAGGCTTTACAAAGAAATATGGATTATAGTTTTGATTAAAATAACAAACATTCCGATAAGAAAAGAAAATTAAGGTTTTTGATTGAAAGAATGGAGCATTACAAAAATAAAAGTGAGGGTTTGATTCAAGAAATAGGAGAACTAAGAAAAGAATTTAGGATTTGGGAGTTTGATTTAAAAAGATAGAGACATTCAAAATAAAACTTAGGATTAGTATTTTTGATTCAAATATAACAGAACATTTAGAAAGGAAGATTGGAGTAGGGTTTTGATTGAAATTGGATGCATTAATAAGAAAGATAGGATTGAGTTTTTATTGAAAGAATAGGAGACATCACTATAAGAAACACTTGGATTAGTGTTTGAATGAAATTAGGAGACATTACCTCAGAAAAACATAAATTGTAGTTTTAGTTAAAATATGGTAGCCATTTTGAAGCGAAAACAAAATTAGGGTTTTGATGATAAATATGAGACATTTGAGATGAAAATATAGGATTAGGTTTTTCGATTGAAAATACATTACTATAATAAAACTTAAGATTTGGTTTTGATTAAAACCAAAAAATAGGGACCTTTCTAAAAGAAAACATGGAATAGGGTTTAATAAAATAAGGAGACATTACGAAAAGAACATATAATTAGTGTTTTGATTAAAAATGAGGTATTCAAAAGAGAAAACATAGGATTAGTGTTTTGATTCAAATGTTGTACCACTCTTAAAAGAAATATTGGATTAGTGTTTTCATTAAAAATAGGAGATTACTATAAGAAAACCTTAAGTTAGGGTTTTTGAATGAAAATACAGGCCCATTTAATGAAAACATAGCATCGGGGTTTTAGGACAAAACTAGTAGAGCGTTGAAAACATAGGTTCAGGGTTTTGATTCAAATATAGGCACATTCCGAAATGAAACATAGGATTAGGGTTTTGATTGAAAGATAGGAGAAATTACTATAAGAAAACATAAAGATTAAGGTTTTTGACTCAAATGTATTAGACATTTCTCAAAGAAATCATACGATGATGTTTTTGATTTTAAAAAGGAATCTTTCCAAAGAAACATAGAATTATCGTATTGATTTAAAATTATGGCCCATTCTGAGGCCAGCTTCCGCTATTAGGATTTTTACTGATTAGAATTAGAGCATTACACCAGTAATCGGATTAGGGTTTTCTTCCAAAATGAGCCATTATGAAAGAAAAAAGGATTACGGGTTTTATTAAAAACTGAAAAAAAATAGGGCACATTCGAGAAGAAACATGGGATTAAGGTTTTTTATTCACAAAATAGGTATACATTCCTAAAGAAAGATTAGGTTTTGATTTAAAAATAAAGAGACATTTTGAAAACAAAAATAGGTTATTCTTTTTTTATTCAATGACAAATAAGAGATATTAAAAAGCAAAGATTCCTCTTTTTTGCAAAATAGGAGACATCATAGAAACCTTAGGATGATTTTTGAGTTTCAAATATAAGATAAAGTTTTGATTGGAAATATAGTACGCATTATGAAACATAAAACATAGGATTAGGAATGTGATTGAAAAATGTGATACATTACTTCAAGAAAACATAAATTAGGGTTTTGATTTAAAAATATTGGCATTAAGAAACATAGGATTAGTGTTTTGATTGAAATTTAGTAATCATACTAAAAGACATAGGATTAGGGTTTTGATTGAAAAATAGGAGACATTATAATAACAAAGAAGCATAGTATTAGGGTTTTCTTAAAACACATAATAGACCTTTGGAAAAAAACATAGGATTGAGTAAATTTTGATTGAAAATATGACATTCGATAAGAAAACAAAAGGATTATTAGTTGATTCAAAAAAAGCAAACATTCCCGGAAAACATAAGATTTGGGACACTGATTAAAATAGGAAGCTGTAAAAAAAAAAAAAAAGATTAGAATTTGATTCAAAACTAGAAGGTATTCATGAAGAAATAATATGAGTAGGTTTTTCATTTGAAAATAAAGATTTAGTTGACGATACGAAAGAAAACACTAGTATAAATGTTTTAGTTGGAAATAGGAGACATGTCGAACATTCGGAAAAGACAATAAAGGATTAGGAGTTTTAATTAGGAAACTAAAAATAGCAAACATTCAAAAACACATAATATTTGGGTTCAATTTTAAATAAAGGGAGACATTACGAAAAGAAAACATTGGATTGATGTTTTGGTTGAAAATGGGAGACGATACAGAAAATAAAACTATAGGATTAGGGTTTTGAGTTGAAAAAAGGATACATTCGAAAAAGGTAACACATGATTATAGTTTTGATTAAAATTGATAAATAGGAGACATTACTACGAAATGAAAACAAACAACTAGTGTTTTGATTTAAAATAGGAGACATTACGAAAGAAAATATAAGTTAGTTTTAATTGAAAAGTTAGAAGACATTATGAAAGAAAGAAAATATAGGATTAGCATTTTATTCAAAATAGGAGACATTTAAGCCAACATCGATTAGTGTTTTGATTAAAAAAGTAGACATTACGAAACAAAAGATAGAGATTAAGTTTGAGTTAAAAATATGGACATTAAAATTGAAAACAATGGACTAGGGTTTTTATTCAAAACTAAAAATAAGCTTCACATTCAGTAAACACTTAGGATTAGAGTTTTGTATAAAAATAGAAGACATTCCAAAAATAAAGAAAATTAGAGTATTTCATTGAAAATACTCGGACATTTCAAAAGGTAAAAGAGTATTAGGGTTTCATTTCAAATATATACAAGGCATCCGAAAAACATAGGATTCGGGTTTTGAATGAAAAATAGGAAGACATACTATATAGAAAACATAGGATTAAGGGTTTGAGTTAAAAATAGTAGACATGACAAAAGAGAAACCATAGGATTAAGGGTTTTCGATTATAAGACATGACAAAGAGAGAAACCATAGGATTAGGGTTTTTGATTATAACGAGACATTCCAACAAGAAAACATAGGATTGGTAGTTTTGGTGTAAAATAGGAAGCGTTTACGGACAAGAAACATAGGATTATGGTTTGGAGATTGAAAACAGGAGACATTCACGATAAAAAAACGCGGTTATTATTTCGATTCAAAATATCAAACATCCAAAATAGAAACACGAGTTAGGGTTTTGACAAAAGTATAAAAAGGCGTTGTTCAAAAACCAACTTAGGATGATGGTTTGATTAGAAAATACTAACACATTACTAAAAGAAAACATAAAATATTATTTTGATTCAAAAATAGCGGACATTGCCAAAATAAAACATAAGATTAGGGTTTTGATTTAAAAATAAAGAAGACATTTCAAAAAAATAAAATACTCGATAAGTTTTTATTAATAAATAGGAGGCATTAAGAAAGAAAACATAGGACTATGGTTTTGGTTGAAAGATAGGAGAGCGTTTAGCAAAAACATAGGATTAGGTATGGCCAATTCAAAATTAGGAGACGTGTAAAGAAAAAACTTAGAATTACGGTTTTGACTAAAATTTTGAGACATTATCAAAAGAAATCATCGATTATTGTCTTTATCTTTAGTTTATTTTATTTTTGTAACTTTAAATGCATGTTGTTTTGGACTTGTACTACTCATAAAGGATTCTCCTTAAGGTTTATCTTTTATTTTCAATTATTTTGAGTTGTATTTCATTTCGTATCTTTATAGTCCTTGCTTTATTTGGATTTTTGTTGAGCTTCTTTGAACTCCCTTTTGTATGTATCGAGATAGTCTTGTGAGTCCCAAATTTGAGGAATAGTCGTGGACAGTCGTATTGCTTGCTCTTCACACTTGTGGCCATGTATATCCCACAACCAATTGGAACTCAACTCTCAATGAATACCAAGCTCCATCAAACATACCATTAGGATTTCCAAAGGGGAGTATTGTTTTCAGTCACCCATCTCCACATGTGTTTTATTGGTTTATATTTTATTGTGCTTGAATCGTACATTGAGGGCAATGCACATCTTCGTCTTGGGGGAGTTCATTACACGCATGTTCTATATTTATGAATTCAATGTTCATGCTCGTAATATAGCCAATGGTAGTTCACCTTGGTTTTAATGTTTGGCATTCTTGACTTTGGGAGAATTTTTAACATTGAATGTTCTCTTCTTTCTAGATTTTACTTAGATTTTAGGAATTTTGCAATTTACACTTATTTTCTCCCTCATTAAACCTTGTGGAATTTCAAGTTATACATTTAAAGGGACTGTTTTACAAGTTTTGATTCTGTTTTAATTTCCCCATGAAAAAATAAAAATAAATAAATAAATAAATAGTTGTTTGTTTTGTTGTCATGAGAACAGAAAGAGCTACCACTTGCTGGAAATGTGAAAGCTGCTCTCTGACTGAGGAAACTTAAGTGGTACCCTATTGGGAGAAAGGAGCTATACCTCATGGGATGGGTGAAGCTACTACCGGTGAAGGCTACTCTCAGGCGGCAGTTTAGAGGGCTGCCTTGGGATGTGTAGGCTACCTCCCTCTTTTCTTTTGGCACATAAATAAGTCCCTTCAATTAATGCTTTGGAAGGTATACATTCAGGTAGATCTTAAGTGAGTTTACACACTTTACGATATCAGTTGTTATCATTTTATTTCAAGTTTTAGATAGAACATGGATTCTTCTTATTCGTTATTAGATTTTCCTTACTTAGAAGATACTTCCAGTACATATTTTGGTAAACCTAAAAATTAATAACATCAATTTTCAATTTATATACGATATGAATGTTTTATTTTAATGGGGATGAAGCAAAGGATTTAAGTGTGTGGGAGTTTGATGAAGTAGCATGCACTAACTAATATAAATATTCTTTTCTTACATTGAGCCTTACTTTTCTCTGATTTGTCGCTTGAGCATGTTAATATTATATATATGTTCTTTTGTGCATTTAGGGTTGAGGAGACAATTGTGGAAGAAAAGAAACAAAAGTAGATCATGGATGCATTTGTTGATGAAGTCTTGGATTGAACAAACATGATGAAACTTAAGAAGTTGTACTCAAATACATGTGGAATAATCTCCATTGTGCTCAAAAGAATACACAGTGGAGGCACAAAGCGATCCACACTCATTCATTACTGACTTGTGCAATACAGAAAGATCTTGATAAAAGTGGTTTTATTGAAGGCGTGACACAGTCTACCACATGGATATGTATGTCCATTCTTGACCCAGCGATGAAAATTGGATTGAGGAGCACATTTTGGTGAAATCACAGAAGTAGTTTATAGCTTCGCGAAACCAATTTTTGAAATCCACGGTATTAGTAGCCACACACGCCTCTGTGGATGCAGAGTTTCCCCTTCCCCTACCGTCATGATTTGAGACATTTTAGAAGGGATCCTTTTCTCGTCTTTTTTCCATCTTTGGAGCACTACTTGCTAGAGACCTAGAGGCTTTAGCTGGAGTCTTTGGGTGGTTCATCCTTCCAACATTGCATTCCCTTTGGAAGATAATTGTCGGGGTTGCGCTTTTCTTGGCATCAATTTGCGAGGGTGTGCACCCCTAGGCAATGGGGAACCTTGGAGAGGCAGGGCAGCTCAAAGACCATCAATAAAGACTATGAGAGGGTTTTGCTCACTTAGATTGCATGCTTTTTACATTCGATTTCATTATTGATTGTATATTCTCCATAGAGGCTAAAACTAATTAGGTATACAGACTTATGGAAATCCTAGGATGATGATTTTTATTTCATTGACCTTTTATTATATATTTCTAACTTTATTGATGTTTTAATTGAGTTCCAACCAGATAGTTTGTTGAATTAATTTTCCATAGGATTAGACAAAGCTATATTGGTAATCCTTGGCAGATGAAGTACCACTTCATTAGGATTAGACAAAACTAGATTGGGAAAGTCGAGAGGGTGAGTGAGAGGTGGCGCGCGGGCGTCTGCTTTTTCACTCGGTTGTGATTTATCCTGCAACCTTCACATTCTAAGAGTTCTTGCGGTCACCGTGGGGTGAGAGTGCTAGAGAGAAAAGAAACTCCTTTGGGGCTTAGTTGCGAGCAGCGGGTGGAAGCATTGATGTGATCGCCTTGAGTGTTGGAGCTTAATTTGTGACTAGGGGTCTCTTTGCCTCGACGACAAAGGAGTTGGAGCTCCATAATGAGGGAATAGGTTTTATCACTTGGGTCCTGAGGCTTTAAGCAACCTTGCACAGGTGTGAGGTGTCAAAGAGTAATCACTTTGCAAGACGGGCACGTGTAGGGTTGAAGTCACAGATTGACCTTATGTTTTGGGACCTTGTATCTTAGGATTTTCACTTTGACTCATCAGTAAAACATTAGTTAGGGAGATATGATGTGGTCTTGCAATTGGAACAATAGTCCTAGGGGTAAAGCAGTGATCGGGTGCCTCATCTTCTATCGATTGCCTGCTCTTTGAGATTACTATTGCGTCTCTTTTCTTCCTTTTCTTTGCTTTTACTTGCATCGACGATGTTGTTCACGCAGTCTTGAGATCATCTCCACTATAGTTAAAAGCACATTCTTGTGTTTTGAGCGCACTGTCCTTGTGGATACTGACTACCCACTCACCAAGGTACCTTTGTCGCTACGACCAGTGCATGCACGTCGCGATACACACATGCAAGGGGTGTGTCGTATGTACCCGTCGTTACCGAGGAGAATAGGCATTTTGGAAGCATTTTGCACTTTGCTAGTATTTTAGTTGAAACTCAAAGCCATCGTTCTATTTCACACTTTCTTATTCTTTCACATCGATTACGAGTCTATTTCTTTTCTATAACTGGTTTCGCGAGGCCCATATTATGACCGAGGAAACCCTGCAACTGAGTTCAAGGAGATTACGATGTGGAGAGAGAATCATAGAAGGGAAAAGAACACCGTGCAAGAACATTTCAAATCAAAGAGTTTTCGCAGAAGGTTGAGAAGAGGTCGCACTGATATGGTAGAAACGACATGAAAGCGGTGGGAACATGTTTCTCGAGAATAATACTGCAAACCATAGTTCTTAGCACACGGTCTAGTATTGGTGGCGTGGCCACGATCCAGACGTCTGATCCGGGTACACGAGCTCAAGCTGAGGCTTCATCCATATGATCGCTTATTACATTCGGTATAGTTTAACAATGGTTTGGGCAGTGAGGGATCCAGAACAACCACATTGAGGGGTATTCTTGGAAGTGTGCTGTATATGCTAAAGACAGTAGATTCACGGATGATGCGAAATAGCGTTAAAGGGCCTTCCAATTTTCCCTTGAAAGCTGAGAGACAAAAGTAATGGCTACATTCATTTGACCTAGAGCAGCGATCACTACATGGGAGGAGATAAGGTAGATAGGATTATGGTTTTGACAGTGACATTCTGAAAAGACAACAAAGGATAAGGGTTTTGATTCAAAACTGAAAAATAGCACACATTCAAAAATATGATTTCAGTTTTGATTCAAAAATAGTAGACATTCCGAAAAAGAAACATAGGTTAGGGTTTTTATTCAATTCTGATAAATAAGTGACATTAAGAAAAAAAAACATATTATTCGGGTTTTGATTGAAAGATAGGAGACATTCCAAAAAGAAAGCATAGGATTAGGGTTTTGATTCAAATATGAGGCATTCCGAAAAGAAAACATAGGATTAAGATTTTCATTGAAAAATATGAGATATTACTATAAGAAAACATAAGATTATTGTTTTGAATGAAAAGTAGGATACATTATTATAATGAAACATAAGATTACATTTTTTATACTAAAATAGTAGACATTCCAAAAATAAAGCAAAGGATTAAGGTTTTGATTGAAAAATATGAGACATTTCAAAAAGAAAACATAGGATTAGGGTTTTGATTTAAAAATAGAAGACATTCCGAAAGGAAAATATATGATTAAGATTTATATTCAAAAATAAGAGACATTATGAAAAGAAAACCTAGGATTAGTGTTTTCATTAAAAGTTAACTGTGATTCCCAAAATAAAAGATATTATTATGATTTTGATTCAAATAAATGAGATATTCCAAAAGAAAACAAAGGCTTATGGTCATGATTCAAAACTGAAAAATAAGATTTATTCCAAAAAATAAACATAGGACTCAGGTTTTCATTTTAAAATAACAGACATTCCAAAAAGAAAATAAAAGATTAGGTTTTTGATTGATAATTGTAGGCATTCCGAAAAGAAAAAATAGGTTAGTATTTTGATTTAGATCTTACAAATATGAGACATTAAGAAAAGAAAATATAGAATTTGTGTTTCGTTTGCAAAATTGGAGACATTCCGAAAAGAAAATGTAGGATTAGGCTTTTGGTTCAAATATAGTAGGCATTTCGAAAAGGAACATAGGATTAGGATTTTGATTAAAAAATAGGAGACATTACTATAAGATAAGAGAAGATTAGGGTTTTGATTCAAAAGTAGTAGACATTCTGAAAAGGAAACATAGGGTTAGGGTTTTGATTAAAATATATTAGGCATTCCGAAAAAACACATAGGACTAGGGTTTTGTTAGGAAAATAGGAGAATTACTATAAGAAAACAAAGGATTATGGTTTTGATTCAAAATTAGTAGAAATTTCATAAAAACAAATGTTGGATAATGGTTTTAATTTAAAATATGAGACATTACAAAAAAAAAATATAGGATTATTGTTTTTGATTAAAAAATAGCAGGCATTCCAATAGGGAAACATAAGATTATGGCTTTTATTAAAACATTAGGAGGCATTCCAAAAGAAAACTTAGGATTAGGGTTAAGATTCAAAACTAGAAAACATTCCGAGAATAAATAATAGAATTAGGTTTTTGACTGAAAACTTAAAAGAAAACATTGGATTAGCATTTTAGTTGAAAAATTGGAGACATATTGACAAGAAAACATTGGCTTAGGATTTTAGTTGAAAAAAAAGGATACATTCCAAAATGACAGCAAAGGATTAGGGTTTTCATTCAAAACTAAAAAATAGGAGGGTTTCCAAAAAGAAAACATTGGATTAGGGTTCAATTAAAAAATAGGAGACATTATGAAAAGAAAACATAGGATTAGGGGTTTGGTTGAAAATAGGAGGTTACTGTTAAAATTAAACATAGGATTGGGGTTTTGATTGAAAACCAATAAATAGGACACATTCCGAAAAAAAACACATAATTAGTGTTTTGACTAAAAAATAGGAGATATTGGGAAAAGTAAACATAGGATTAGTGTTTTTATTAAAAAATAAGAGACATTCCGAAAGGAAAAAAATAGGATTATGCTTTTTATTTAAAAATATGATACATTTCGAAAAGAAAACATACGATTCGGATTTTGATTCAAAAATTGCAGACATTCCCAAAATAAAAGATAGATTAGGATTTGGATTCAAAAAAATGAGACATTTGGAAAAAAAACGAAGGATTAGATTTTTAATTCAAAACAGAAAAAATTACACATTCCAAAAATAAAACATAGGATTAGGGTTTTCTTTAAAAAAAAAGCATACATTCCGAAAAAGAAAAGAAAAGATTAGGTTTTTGATTGAAAAATAAGAGACATTTGGAAAATAAAACATAAGATTAGGGTTTTGATACAAATATACCAGGCATCGAAAAAAAACATAGGATTAGGATTTTGATTGAAAAATAACAGACATTATGATACGAAAACATAGGATTATGGTGTTGAATGAAAAATAGTAGCTATTACTATAAAAAAAATATAAGATTAGTGTTTTGATTTAAGAAAAGTAGACATTCCTTAAACAAAACATAAAATTAGTTTTTGAATCAAAAATAGAAGACATTCACAAAAGATCATAGTATTATGGTTTTGATTAAAAAATAGAAGCCATTCGAAAAATAAAATGTAGGATTAGTGTTTTGATTGAAATTTTTGAGACATTATGAAAAGAAAATATAGGATTATAGTTTTGATTAAAAAATAACATGAATTCTCAAAAGAAACATGGAATTAGGTTTTTGATTAAAAAAAGGAGTCATTCCAAAAATTGCCATTCACCATTCTCTCTATCTTCTTCAGCCTCAATCTCCCAATTGTCGTTCTCCTTTCTCTCTATCTTCTTCTGCCTCTTTCTCACAATTGAAGCTGATCGAGTTCCAAAGGTAGGTGATCATTTTAACCTTTTAAGTTGTTTGATTATGAATTTCATTTTGTAGTGTTGTTGATTTAGTTTTTTTTTGGTGTTTTCTTGTTTTAGGTTTTGATTGTTGATTGGGGTTTAGTTTGGCAAAAATTGAGGGGTTTTCTTAAGGTTTCAAACCATTGCTAATCCGTTCCTGACCTCTGTTCCTTCATCAAGGTAAACTCTATTTGTTCTTATTGCTCTCAATCATTATCTTCATTGAATTTTTTTTAATCTCTTTGTTTGATCTTTTAAGCATAAAAAGAGTTGTTTTGTTTGGAAAGTATTATTGAACAAACCTCCTGACCTATGAATTTTTAGTAAGGATTTGGACAAAGCTGATTAGTGAGGATTAAACCGAGGTATGTAGATTCAATTTACCTTCATTTTCACACCCTTTCATCTACCTGCCTAGGTCCATGATGATCTTTGATCACTGTCAAAGTTAATATGCTATTGGTAACCATGAACCTATGGAAGAGGTCCAACGGTAGAATCCATATGGAAAGGGTGGTCCTTCCTCAGTAGTTCATGTAAAGAGCTCATCGTAGACCAATGGCTAGTTGTAGAAAGTGGTAAAGCCACCACTCTCTTCTCTTTATCACACCATATTTTGATGGGGTATGCGGCTAAACAAGTAGATCCTAGTGAGAACTGAAATCTTGATGCAAACTGAGATCTTGGAACTAAGACCTAAAGACGATAGGGATGTAGTTTTTTATTCAAATCCAAAGTTTTGAAGTCTCTGCTTTAGTTTAAAATCCTGAATCTTATTAAACTTAAAAGATGAAAGGGCATCCGCCCTGTAAGCGATATTCCGATCACGTATGGAACGAGGCTACCAAAGCTAGTGCACATCATTTCTTAAAGAGAGTGATGCTCGTCGAGGGCCAACCGCTAAGCGCCCTCGTCACTGCCTTAGGTGGTTCGAAAGAAAGATCCAGCGGGCCCGTGGGTATGATGAAGATTTTCATGCCAAAAAATGTCCAAGGCTAAACTCCTACTATATCTCTTCCATTGCTCTGTACTAAATTAAGGCTGATTCGAAGCTCTCCTGCTCTGAAGGTGAGGGTTTCACTTTTGACTGATATATTTATATGTATATAAGGTTCCACCCTGAGCATTTAACTAAGGTTGACCCCTACTCTTCCAAGTCTCGCATCTTGATCTAATACTGAGGGATATGCTAACCATTCCTCCTCCACTGTGGTTGATATCATTCATAGCTTGATCGGTTCATTCGTAAGGATGAACAAAAGCATAATTCATAGAAGATAACCCCCTTCTCAAAAGCGGGGAAGTACTAATGATTTGATTCCAACCCAAGGGGAAGAGGGCATTTAAAGTAGCAGAATCTTAAGCTCAAGCCGAAACATGTTCCTAGGGAAGAAGCAACGGACTAAGCGACGAAGCGATGGGATTGAGCGCTTCTCCTAGCACAGTTCAGCAGTTTTCTTCACTGGATTAAGATGACTTAGCTACTTGTCTGAAAGCCAGAAGCCGAAGGCTAATGACACTAGCTACCCAACTGAGAGAGCTGCCTTGGATGAATTACTTGCTTCGGGAAAGGAAGAAAAGGCATCTTACCAATTCTCTTAAAGTAAGAAAGATGTCTTTAGTCTCCCTCTAGTCTAGGTAAGTAGTTCATTGGTAAGGCATCTCCCGATAATGATTTGAATATCTTCTTCGGAAATCCTTCTTTCAATCGAGAGAGCAATTTTTAGTGCTATAATTCGTCTTTTGGTACGCCTATTGGTGATTTCCCTATGATTTTCATCATAAGAATTCTATTTTTCTTATGGTAAGTGCTCTATCTGTCCACGACGATAGCTTTTCTTTCGGGTCATCTACATTTACTAATAACAAACAGTAGGCAGCTACTTTGCCAACACCATCCGAAAGGTCCTTGGCTAGGCTTGATCGGGCAAGCAGCATTGGTCGTCTATTCAACCAAGGCTGGTAATGGAAAGAAAGGCATATCGGATACACTTGGCAATGAAAGGGACTTCCATGCATGCCATTTGTTAGATAAGGTATGTCTTGTCTTTTTTGAAATTACTATTAGCTGTATTGTATCATGGAAGGAGAAGCTAGATGTAGATGTAGTACTTTAGTTAATGAAGGAGATTTCCAACTAATGAAGGTTCCCACTGGGATCAATTACTATAGTTGAGCTCTTTTATTCGGTTATCTCCCGTAGCTGCAAGGGAAATCTCAGGCTCCATCTCTTCCAATGTCCGCTACTATATCTATATAAATAATAAGTGAAGTATCCCAGTAAAGGATGAGCTCGAGAAAAGAGAAAAAGAAAGTATCACAAACAACAGGGTTGATCTCTCTCTTGCCCCCCCTACAGCTAAGGTGATTCCGCCATCCAACAAACCTTGCGAACCACACTGATAAGTGCTTGTGCGATATGAATGCAAAGCATTCATTCCTTATGTTGAGCATTACTTTTCTCAGATTTTTACATTAATATGTGTGTTTTTATGTTACTTTTACGCAGGTAGGGCTGTGAAGCCGAGTATGAAGGAAATAGGCCAATGTGGATCATAATGCACTTATTTTGGAGGTGATCTTGCTAAAGTTCAAACGCGAAGACATAGGACAGGTGTGAGATGGTAGAGTGTGTGCCAACCTCCTCGCATTCGAGTGAGCAAATCCATTTGAAGGGGCACAAAGGCAGTCACACTCGAGCATTCCGTCTTATGCATACAAGAACAGGAGCTCCACCAACATATATATCATTGAAGAAGCAAGTGATTCACGACGTGAACGTGTGCCCGTTTGCGTTACCCCGATGAAAGTATGGAATTGGGAAGTTATTCAGGTCGAAGACTGTAGCAACAATGTAGTGAGTACTGTAGCAGTACTATTCACAGATGACCGAGAAACCCGAGAAACGAGACCATCACAGGGCGTGTGGAAATTATCCGAGCCCGTGTGGAAATTCCGCGACGGGCGCCTGATCATCCACGCCCATGGAGTTGCCCGATTCCAGCCCTCTATTTAAAGCCAATTCAGCCCCGATTTTTGGTATTTTTTTCTCCATCTTTTCCCCAACTTGCGAGAGGGCTTCGCTAGAGTTTCGAGGGGTATTGGCCAAGGTTTTGGAGAGGTTCTACTGGCTCGACATCATGATTCCATTAGGGAAGAAGGTTGGTAGGGGAGCTTCGATCGAGGCGTATCCTATACCGGACGAAGGAACCTTGGACGACGTAGTAGAGGACTTTCCACAAGACCATCGACACGACCATCGAAGGGGTTTCTTTTATGGATTCATTGCTTTTTACATTCGATTTTTATTGTACTTAGCTCCATGGAGAGCTAAACCCCTAGTGGGTACTTGGGTGATTGTGAACCCCTAGGATGTATTCGCTTCATTGAACTTCTTTATTATGCTTTCAATAAATTGATGTTTATTGTGAGTTCCAACCTTGAATGCTTGATTGTATGAACATTTCCCTAGAGTGACACTAGGGTTGAGAGTTCTTGTTGGTAACCTTGTGAGTGAGTGACACACCACGAGCGCTAGACAAAAGCTAGGTTGGAGAGGGTTGAGAGGGTGAGTCAAGAGTGCAGGGAGCGCCCCCTTTCCCTCCGACATGATAGATTCTACCTCCGTTCCTTGAGGTCTTTGCGGTCATAATAGAGTGAATGGTCTAAGGGATGAACCTCCGCTGGGGCCTAGTGAAGCGATGAGATGATCTTAGTATCTAGGGCTTAATTGTGGTAGGGACCTTCCACCTGGACCAAAGGGTTAGGTCTAAATCTAGGAAGAGATTTATCACTTGGAATCCCTAGAGCTCATTGCAACTCTATGCGAGTGCGAGGTGTTGAGATTGTTTGATTTCTCCTCCGGGACATGTATAGAGTTAGGCATAGTTGACCTTAGATTCGGTACTATGTATGTAAGGATTTCCACGACTCACCATTGCATTGATTAGGAAGCATAATAGAGAGTTCTTGCACTTGAAGCGACTATCCTAGGTGAAGCATCATCCGAGTACCCCATCTTTATCGATTGCCTTGCCTCCTCCTTACTTTTGCTCTCTTACTTGTTGCTTTTAATTTCTGAGAATTGAATCATTACCACACTTATCATTGTTGATACTCCACATAGCTAAGAATCAAATTAAGTGTCTTTACTCCCTACTCCCTGTGGATTCGACCCCGCTCACCCGGGAGTATTACTTTGACAAACCCGTGTACTTGCGGGATATACGCAAGGAGACCTTGTCACACACCCTTCAATCATAACATAAGGACGGTGAGAAATGACTTTCCTGTGATGATTAGATCGTATACTAGGAGCGGAAATTTTCTTAGATAACTCAGACAAGACCTACATTCGAAATAAAATCTATCTATCTAAATAGAATCAGGAAAGACTTAATTCTTAAAGTGAGCTCGAAATAGCCTTAGCGGGACTTCGGGCAAACTGCAACTAGAAGAGAGGCGGGGCGAGCGACTAACAGGAGGAAGGCCTGAGTCCACAGCTTGCGAGACAGGTCTTGGTCTATCCAGTCAACCTATTATACGTCAATTTCCTTCCGAGGCGTTGATACCAAGTTGAAAGACAAAGACTTTCTTTTTCCGCGAAGGGAATGTCAATTGGCTGCCGATTAAGGTAAGGTGCGGAGCAGATGAAGACCTTGAAGAAGACTTACCCGATAACGAACCTTCAAACTTTTTTTTTTAATCTTCTAGATTAGGATGTGAATAAAAGAATCCATAGTCCCAGCTGGCCCCCGTCGATTTGGATACCTTTTCGGATAAGACAAGACTCTATAATCTTCCCTAGGAGAAAAAACCTCAAAAAATTCATATGATTGAATAGCCTGAGCCTAGACTAGCGAAGAAGGATACCAGACCTAGTACTAGAATACGATAAACAAACTGGCCTTTTGACTGGGCATCACGTTCCCTCAATGGCCAACTAGGAGCACGGAAGCGATTGAAGCATGCCCAGGCTAACACAATGGATCAATGCAGGGGAGACTAGCCGAGAAGGCTAAGCTAGCTATCAGCTGCCGTACCCCAGCGGAGTCTAGTCTTCTTATCGAGATGAGCATGAGTGGTCAATGAGATCATGCGCCCCTAAGCCTGGGCCTACTGTTGTGTGTTCCGATCCTTTCAGTGAGAGCTTGTGACCATCGCAGTGACCGCAGTATGCTTAATCGACTGTCTCTAAAGAATCCTTGAAAAAAAAGGTTTGAAAGTTCAGTTAGACTACAGCGAGTCAGGGTACCTTGCTTTTTGAACTCTTCCAAGAGATCAATGAATCAACAAATGTGATGCAATACCCACTGACGGATCTCTGGTGTCTGGATCTCCAGCCTAAGAAAAATCACTATATCTGGCACCGAGTAATTCCTAAATTAATTGTTCGACAGACGGTGACGGGGGTACGAAAGGAGAATTGACCCAAGATTCTCTGGGTACCAACAAATACGGGAAGGAAAGAGGTATGGGATGCAAAGTCTCATTCAATAATCCATTTTTGGGGTATGTATTTCCGTGTTAGGAGCAAGCTACTTCTTCTAGTCCAGAGCTCTTTCTTTTCGCCTATAGCTGCTTTTATTTATTACCTCAATACCCACTCACTATAGGTCTTTTTTTCATGACATGTATTATACCACTCTATAGTAGAGATATCATTGGTATTGCCTCCATATCCGGTACATTTAACAACTAAGCTTAATTGATTGTTACTAAAAAGCCTTGTTGAGATAGGGGGAACGAAAGGAGGTGGAATTTTTGATGAAGATTGAGGAAGTCGATCGACGGTCAGAGGCCCCTTGGTACTTTAACCCAAAGTCTTGCCTTGACTGACGAGCAAGCCGAACTCCCCCTTCGCAACACCTACTTTTTTTTCTTCCTGAGGGCTTGAAACAAGAGGATTAGACATTTTATTCATTGAGTCGACGAGATCGAAGTAGTGGGTTTCCAGCCCAGCAGTTTACGGAGAAGAGGGGAAAGTTTGAGGAGAGGAATAATAAGAAGAGAGGGGACCTCATCACGGCACGCTGGAGCAGGAATTGAATCTGCACTTGGCTTTATGAAAGCCAAAGCAAAACAACCTTTCATTGCCACGGAATCCCCTTTTGGATCAGCCGAACTTTCCTTCTGCACCTCACTGGCTAGTCCTGAAAGCTTGCTTATCGATCCGACTTGGTGACTCATGTTATCCACGAGATTTTTTCTGGGCTGGATTGTCGCTTCGGAACCCGAAGCACTCGCTTTTGATTTTCTAGCGTGACTAAGGGGCTTGCGGCGCTACAACTTGGTGCCTTTCATGCTTCGTAATCAAATCGCTGCTGAGCCTGAAACGGACGGAAGAAAATCGTTTTTTCTTTGTTGGTTCGTATCTGCTTTCCACTCGCACTCGTTTATCCAAGCGAATCAAACTACAGGGCTAAGGCTTTGAAGCTGATTCGAATCGAATTGGAGTCAAAGAGGTAGGGATCTGATTGATGGAACCGATGGTGGTAACCGACTGAGAAGCCTCGGTCTAACTATCTCGAATCCGGCTGGCTCGCATTCCATTCTTTCCGAAAGCAAGACTTGAGGTAGGAAGCAACGGACAGGTAAGCAAGAGTGAGAGAGGAAGAGCGGGATGAGAGCAAGCAGTACTTGATAGCTGACTTTGCGTGTGCGAGGAGATTAGCGAATTCTTCAAGCCCCTAACATGGTTGGATTTCCTCAATGCTAGGGACAATAATGGAGATCCAGACAACAACTGAGACAGTCAATGGTCATTGAAAAAAAGCGTGAATCCCACTTTTGGCGTCTCAGATCGACATGAGTGGAGTCTCGGCGCTCTTACATCCCTCCCTATTCGGTTTTGCCTCTCAGGATCTGAGGGTGGTGTGAGAGTGGAACCAACCTTGTCTTTCTGTCACTGACACAACAGACGAGCTGACAAGAGCACTAGCATCAAGATTTTTGAATCCACATCCACAACATCGCCTGAATCACAGAAGAAGGGAGGAACTAGCTATTGATGAATCTGAACGAACAGCTCTAGTCGGAATTCTATACGTTCTAACGACCCGGCCCTTTCCCTGAAGGCAATTCCGAATTCAAAGTATCCTCTTTCCCATCCGCTTAGGGATGAGATCCCCTGGCCAGTAAGGAAGAACTGGTGGCATATAGCTCTCTTTTTCTATCCCTCTCTTTAATTCAGGAGATAGGTTGCATCCGTGCGCACGATCTGACCATAGGCCCAACGGCACTATTTCATATAGGGCAATGGAATCTTCTGAACGTTGGAAATGTAGTTGCAAAGGGTTTTTATTTTCCATTTCAAACGGAAGAGCTCACTTCCGGCTAGCTGCTGCTAGCGGGTGTTCTCCAATAGTTAGTCCGTATTCGTCATTTAGTCGTTTAGCTTGATGACGAAGCATGATTGTCTGCTAGTAAGAGTGGCAAGCCTCTCAATCTAAAGTGGCAAAGTCCCGCGGGGGAAGAAAGCTGCTAAGGCGGGATGATTAGCAATGGCAGAAGCTACTCTCCTTATTCCTCCATCCGTGGTAGGGGCAGCTCGCTCAATCAATCCTTTATCCGTAGCTTCTTACTTTATCCATTTATCCGACCAACACAAAAATCCTTCTCGCTTTGATGGTCGTTCTTACAACCGCCTGATGCCCGGCCTTTAGTCTTGCTTGATGTCCGCATTCAGTCTTCCCAACTAACAATAGCAAGTGCAGCAGGTCTATCTCTCCTTGGCGGGACAGGTTCAAGTCCTGATGTCCGGCGGATTTGACCGATCATTCTATTTGCTGATAGTGAGGGATCAACCAAAAATAGAAAAAAGAATGCAGCCCGGGCAGAGGAGATGTGAAATCGGACCTCCATTCACTTTTCTTTTTCTTACTCTCCTTCTCCTCCCGCCTCTCCCTCGGCCCTGTTAGAGTAGTTGTATGATCGCGCGGCATGCGTCTCAAACGGTATAAGCTTTTCCTTCCCAGTCTGTATCTTCCATTCTTCGATCGGACTCGAACAACTCCAATAGCAATGAACAGGAAGGTCTCCCATTCACTCCCTTTGTTTAATGAACCAACAGCTCGGACCTCCCAGTCTCTTAGAAGACCTGTTTTTTCTGTCCCGGGTGCGTGGTGTATTGGTATAGGGTTCGAGGGGACCGGAGCTACTGCCCATGTTCACAAGCACAATTCTTCTCTCGTCCATTACAACATTTGATCATAAACTTCGTTAACCCGTATAGCCGGTCATCATCCTGTCGAGAATAAGAATGGACCTACGAAAGTAACCAAGGGTTGGGGAATCTATGATCATCAACGATCAGCCATGGAAAGATAGCCTGAGAGTCTAATCTCGAAGAAATATCCTGCCCTAGCATCCGCTAAAGCTCGGACATCGGGAGAAGTAGCTTAGCTGGTCCAGGAATATGCTAGCGAACGGAACCCGACCTGCCTTCGCTCGATGAGCTCATTATTCTCAAACCATCCCTGCCGTACTCTGGTCATCGGCCGGCAGTGGCCGTGGTTGAGTCCTTGCGGACCTTCACCTTGGCTGGGAATTCAAAAACTTTTGCCTTTTCACTTGGCGGAGACTTTGGTAACCCTTTATGAACCGAATTTGAAGCTAGCTAAAGAAAAACGTTGATGAGAAAAGATGTAGCTGCTGAGCGAGAAAATCATCACACTGCTGTCTTGAGAAACCGTTCAGACTCGGCGGAATTCCGATTCAGTAAAGGAAATTTCTTTTCAAGCTGTGTTTTTGATTCGAAGGGAAGGACTGAACACTCATTTCTGAGCTGGTTGAGAAAGCCCAAGGCTAGTCACAGACGGTTCAGGGAGAAAGGGACGAGAGAATACGACACACACACACCACGGGTCGTCTTCAGCATGAAAAAGAATAACCTTTGTTCCGAAGGCCTAAGTTAAGCGAAATTCCTTTTTTTATGGTCAAAGACCTTTCCCCGAAGCGGTTGTTTTTTACTGCTAACTATTATAGTATAGGAGGATGCCGTCCCCCCGCGATTACTAGTAGCTTCGCTTGTTTAATATCGTGCAAGTTAGGTTGTGGTTGTATTGGCTGCAAGCAGAACGTAGGCGCTGTAGGTGTGTGTTGACCATGCACTCTCGCGTCGTGTAATGTCGTATGTATGATAGAGGTGGTGTGGTGATTGATCTCAATGGTTATGGTTACCCCAAGGAAAAAATGAATGAATAGCAAATTGCTTTTGGGATAGTTTTTCCTTGGTTATCCCCAAAGAAAAACGTATGATAGAGGTTCCTTGGGATAGTTTTTCTCCAATGAGAGACTTTTTTTGGGCAAGAAAAAAGACAGGAACTCACTCAAGGGATAATAGCAGATTGTTGGAGATCACTTGGTGAAATGCAGGGAATCCTAGAGATAAGGTTAGAGAACCTAAAGCAAGACGACTTCGTTTCAGACCGAGTAGAGCCCTTTAAGCGAAAGGGTGATTTGTTGGCGTCTTGCGTAACAAGGGCAAGATGAAAGGCGGGGGAGGGCGTGATCAAGGTTTCAAGCAATGGACGGGCGTAGGCTTTCTTGTGAACTATGACTACCTAACTAAATCAATGACCGCATGAGCCAAGAGAAAAAGTTAGACTTCTTTATTGCGTTATATCGAAGATGAAGATTTTTTGACGTAGTGCGGGTACTTAATGAGAAAGACTGATAAGGGAAGAAGCAACCAGGAAAGACATACCTAAAAGAGCATCCATCTCCAATGGCGAACATTGATAAGTGTCTAAATGTACGTATTTGAGTGTATGTATTTGTTACCTCTAGCATGTATTTCCATTAGAATTGATGCCCGTTTTGTGCTTGATCATGTGTTATTTGCTTTGCAGGGCACCGGAACACCATGGATGACACGAGGATATGATTTCGGTGAAAAAGAGAAGAAAACCAAGGCGCGGTACTGCAGGGGGTATTCACTGTAGCAAAGTACTGTAGCTGGAAGTACTGGAGCAAGACTATTGTAGCTATCACTATAGCACCGGGAGAGTTTCAAGTCAGGATTTGGATCATGGCATACGGCTTCAATGCTGTCCGGTATAGAGCCCGGGATGATCACTGTAGCTATAATAGAAGATATTTACTTGATTGAGTTTGCCTACCCCAAATAGTATCAATGTTGAGCTCCATAGAGAGTGCTATAGCACTCAGGATGGAGGCCATAGGGAGTGGTATAGCACTTGGTATAGCACTCAGGATGAGGGACATAGGGAGTGGTATAGCACTCGGTATGGAGGCCATCAAGGGGGTATGATGAGTTGTATATAGAGGGATTTTTTGAGAAAGATTGGGGACTTTTTGGCTGGACTTCTTGGAGACTCTAGGGCAGACTTTTGAAGGATTTTTGGTAGCCATCACTTGTAGGAAGGAGAGAAATGAAGACACCATTCTTTGCGAGAGTTTGGCTTGAAGCTTGGGAAGATCAAGAGCTTGAACTTAAAGGGGAAGCCTCATCATCAAAGGAGGAGAAGCATTCGGCATCTCTAGGGCTAGAAGAAGAATCATTCGGCCGGCATTCTCTCTCCTCTTCATCATTTGGACTAGGGAGTGTCATTTATGCATTTACTTCTTGCTTTTGTTGTGTTTGAGATACTTATTTGTATGATGGCACACTAGACCCCCAAGGCCACCGGATGTAGGTGAACCTTGGGGGGTTCATCTTGTATTTTGGATGCTACATTTATATTTGATATGCATTGGTGTGATTTATGATTTGGCTCGTTGTGTTTCATGCCTAGAACTATTATGTGGAGAAATGCTTAGTTCTTGTTGGAGTTGTACATGTAGACGTGACCTACTCGCGTGTACTAGATCGTTAATGAGCTAATAGGGGTATTTGTTGACCAATATGCCGAGAAATTGGGTGTAGGTAGCCCCTCCGAACCATGAGGATAAACTTAGGTTAAGTGTGTCCTTGTTGCGTGATCTCCATTCACTTAATGCAATCGTAGGAATATGACTAAGGAGAGATCCTTGTCATCATTTGTACGGGATTAGGGTTTAGCTGCCGAGAAATTGGGGTTGAACTATTATTGAGGTCCGTCGGTCTAAATCACCCGTGCCAAGTATTTTCATGCATCCTTATATCTTGATGACCCCTCTTGGGAATCCTCATCCGTAGGCCTATTCTTATCATCATTGCTCTTGTGATTTTCTTGCTTGACTTGGAGTTGTTACACTTGTGGTTTATTTACAATCTTGCTTGTATTAGATTAGTATACCATGCTTGAATTGTAAGGTTAGAAAGTGAGTGATGGAGGAGTAATAGGAGCTCCTTAACCCCGTGGAATACGATTCTTGGGCTTTTGCTTAAGGTATTACATGGCGACCCCGTACACTTGCGGGTAATCAATTAAACATCTATCTGCACTAAGCTGACCTATAGATAGAAAGATACAAGAAAGGAAAATGAAATAGGTAGGGTTAGTTTGAGATACGCATCCGAACAACCGTAGGGGCTTCCAGCAGTGATAGCTAAACTGACCAGATGGGCCGCCCAAAACCTGGAGCTGACATTGAAATCGGAAATTCACATCGGATCCTGGCTATCTGAAAAAGGTGGGCATCCTGAAGTGGAAGATCATGAAATGCAACTAGGGGTGAACCAAGCGCTTGCGGGAAGAAGCAAATCAAGAAGAATTGAGACAAGGAAAGGAGGAGAGGCGGAAGATAGATTTTCGAGCACATCGCACTACGCATAAACAATTGATCTACAGGACTGGATGAGCAACCTTTCTCTGGAAGTTGTGAAAAGGCATATCACTTGGAACGGAACTCCAAGCTTACTTACTATCCTCTAATTATCTTTTTTGTAAGACCACTTTAATTTGGTCAGCTAAATTATATTATGTTGGCATGGTTGCAACCAAAACAAGAGCTAGCTTCTATTTGTTCTTCACCTGAACATACATCTAGAAGAAGCCACCTTCTATCTGGCCTCTGTACTAGTAGTGGAATGGCTTGCAACTTTCAATCAGAAAAGGATGATTGAGCAAGACAAGGATGAAAGAAGTTGTCCCCTCTTCTCTTCTCTTCTCTTCTCTGGTAATCCGCCACTGGTCATATAGAGCACGGAGCCCACCATTGCATATGTAGAAAAAGATGGAGTGAGGAAGGAAGAACAACCGTTTTACTTTGGCACATGGGGTGACGGGTTTGGCTAGGTAACATAATGGAAATGTATCGGACTGCAAATCCTGGAATGACGGTTCGACCCCATCCTTGGCCTCGGGGAATGCCTCGCTGCATGGAACTCTTAAGTATTTTTTTTTTATCTTCTTTAAGTCTTCCCAATTGCTAATTAGGGAGGGTCTCAAGATAAGATCATAACCAGGGCTATCTTTCTAGCATGTCTCTATAAAGTGAAAGTCAAATTCATCCTTTGTTTTTTTCCTTTCCATTTGCTCGGATCTCTTCCGTTTCATCTATTTTGTCCGGATGGAGAATAATAAATACCAATCCAAGCCATTTCATGAATAAAAAGTGACCAATTAACCAACCAACAAAACTTCTCATTACAAATAACATCTTGTTGTTGCATCGAAACATATAAATGTTTACTAATCTAGCTAACATTGAACTTTGTAAAATGAAATGGTTGAATAATTTTCAAATGAGATTATTCAAGAATGCACATTGAATGCTGAGATTACACATTTTTTTCTATTAGTTGATCCACAATCTAAATTTTTTTTTTGTTCCAGAAGAAATTAAAAAAAAACTATATGGTTGAACTAGGACAGTTACTGTATGAGGTCTACCCAATGCTAGATACAGAGTCGCATAATAGATCAATATGAACATCATGACTTGTCCCGTAATAAAACTAGTTGTTGCTGATACCTCCTTCTCGGTTTCTTCTTCCATAACCCAAGCTCGGAAAAGGAAGAGATAAGAAGGCCTTATGGAAAATGTGGTCAGAAATCCATAATAAAGTCCAACAACAACGACCGAATTTCTTATCTTTATACATAAGGATAATAGATTACCGAGTAGAAAAGATTTCAAAATCATCACAAACCTTTACTTTTCTTTTCCATTGCAATTTCTCGATTATTATATGATGATTTCTTAACTTTCCATATATAGAAAGTGATAGACTATAAATGACATCTCTTATGTTATGTCACTGACACCAAAGGGATATAAAATGAATGGAATTGGAATATAGATGGAATATAATGAAATAGAGCCAATTTGAGGTTCCCTATGAAATCAGGCATGGACAGGAGCCACTATGAAAAAGTTCTGAGAGTTATGAAGGAAGCTTCGGACTCATATTATTCATGGGTTGAGAATAGGAGTTGAACTCTATGAGGTCGAGCATCCCGTTGTTCCTCAGTAGCTCAGTGGTAGAGCAGTTGGCTATTAACTGAATGGTCGTAGGTTCGAATCCAACTTGGGAAGATTTGATTAATTCCAAATTAAAGAATGAAGAATTGAATTAAAGGGTTCGCTTTGACTGTTAGGAGTAGGTAACCAGTTCTGTTCCTTCTATTGCATTCTATCTCTTCGTATCCCATTATGTTCTACGATATTTGAGAATTACTGTCTTCGGGGTAGATCCGGGATAATATCTTGTAAATAGCCTTGGGGCTATTTACTTACAACTAGCCAATTAAGAATTCTCAGATGATGCACTAGCAATGCATCAAAGATGCAGTCATTGATTATCCCGATAGGCCACAATTACCGCGAGCAAACATATTAATGACAATGATGAGGAACGCATTTTATCTATGCTACTAATACTTGTACTTGCTCTACTATTCTTCCCAAGCCTGGCTGAGGAAGAATTACGGGGAGTAAAGCACAAATATGCTGATTCCCACCTAGTTACTATATGTAATGATCAAAGCATTCACGACAAATAAAAGGAAAAAGTAAGGCCATTCCATTTAGACAAAAGACCCATAGTTCAATAGCTTTGCGTCTACTATCCTGGTCATGATTTTCCTACCCCCAAAGGTAAAGGAAAGGTCCTTCCCTTTTTGGCCGGTTGTGGGCTAGGAGGGATTCAAACCCTTGACATCGTGGTTCGTAGCCATGTGCTCTAATCCTCTGAGCTACAGGCCCCACCCCGTCCCCACTAGATTTGTTCCCGGGAGTACCCTAAAAAAGGAACATTTCCTCTCCTTAGCTATTTTCGGGTTAAGAAGATGTGAAAGCGCGTTTTTCTCTATAAGACTATAAGAACAATACGTTCCGAGGTGTGAAGTGGGAGAGAAGAGATGTCATAATTGGGTTTTTGAATAAGATGACCTTTGGATTTTTTATTTTTATCTTTTTCCTATTTTCTTTTTTCTTTTAAAGGGGTGTTAAGCTTTTTCTCATTCTAGGGTCGAGCTATTTTTCCACAGGACCTCCCCCACAGTATCGTCACTATAGTAGAGTTTAACCACCAAGTTTGGTAATGGATTGGTGTGGTTCCTCTACGCCTAGGACACCAGAATATCGAATCATGAACAAAGAAATGATTAGAGAAAAGCATATTGGCTAGTGATTGTGAGGCCCCAATTCTTAACTGGAAGGGACAACAAAGGCCTCTGCCCTTCCATCCCATGAATAGATAGAGAAGGAGGGTGGGGATTTTTTTTGTTTTTTCATGTTGTCAAATAGTTGAACAATAAAAATAGATGGCGAATGCCTGATCGAATTGACAGGGTTGTGTATGAACAAGATTCAAATCTCTTGGTCTATTATGATGCCTCAGTTGTATACATCACTGCACTTCTGTCGCTCCACTTGACACCTATCATAATGATAAAGGGCTCATCTCGCCATTACCTTATCTTGGATTCCTAATACTTCTGTCGCTCCATCTCCGTAGGGGCAGAGAACACGTCTCCCTCTCGGGTGTGCTACCGGAGGCTTTGGGGAAGTCAGAATAGGAGAGCACTCATCTTGGGGTGGGCTTACTACTTAGATGCTTTCAACAGTTATCTACTCCGCACTTGGCTACCCAGCATTTACCGTGGGCACGATAACTAGTACACTAAAAGTGCGTCCTTCTCGGTCCTCTCTTACTAGGGAAAGGTCCTCTCAATGCTATAATGCACGCACCGGATATGGACCGAACTGTCTCACAATGTTCTGAACCCAGCTTAGGTACTGTACCACTTTAATTGATGAACAACCCAACCCTTGGAACATACTACAGCCCCAAGTAGCGAAAAACCAACATCGAGGTGCCAAACCTTCCTGTCAATGTGAACTCTTAGGGAAGATCAGCCTGTTATCCCTAAGTAACTCTAATCCATTGAGCGACGGCCCTTCCACTTGGTATTGTCGGATCACTAAGGCCGACTGTCATTCCTGCTCGATGAGTCGGTCTTGCATCAAGCTTCCTTCTGCCTTTACTTTCGAGGGCCAATCTCCGTCCAGCCCGAGGAAACCTTTGCATGCGTCCGTTACCCTTTGGGAGGTTTGTGCCCCATATAAACTGTCTACCTGAGACTATCCCTTGGCCTGCAGATCCTGACACAAGGTTAGAATTCTAGCTCTTCCAAAGTGGTATCTCACTGATGGTTCGGGCCCCCCGATAGGGAGGCCTTCTTCGCCCTCCACCCTAAGCTGCGTAGGAAAGGCCCAAAGCCAATCCCAGGGTAACAGTAAAAGCTTCATAGGGTCTTTCTGTCCAGGTGCAGGTAGTCCGCATCTTCACAGCCATGTCTATTTCACCAAGCCTTTCTCCGAGACAGTGCCTAGATTGTTACGCCTTTCGTGCGGGTCGAAACTTACCTGACATTGAGACCTCGCCAAACTCAGGCTACCTCATGGTACTATACAGTACTACTAAAAGATACTGTTCGGATAGATATTATCAGTGCTCCACAGTTGGAAATACACTGGAGAGTAAAGGAGGGTGATTCTGATGTAATGCTAAAGAAATTCGGCTCTATTTGGTATAGGCCTCGAAACCTATCACCTGTCCTCTCTGGAAATGGTAACTGTTTTTGGGCTTTATTAGTTTGTATTCCGGGTGTAGCTTAGTGATGTTACCGTTAGGCGTAGCACACCTACATACTCAACTGGCACCTTGGTTCTGGCTCAAGGTGTGTTTTAGCCTAGGCCAGAGGGGACTAGAAGTTGTGATCAAACTCCTTATTAATATTCATCGGTCGGGGTCCCTAAAACATCTGACATATAAGAACTCACCTACCTAGAATCATATGATCACAATGAGGGAAGATCAGCCAGTGTCCTGGCCTGTTGATCCAAAACAAAAAGCAGAGGCAAGTCTCCTTGTTAATCTGGTCAAACAGAAGTCAAGGCAAGTCAAGTTCTAACTCAGAAGCGCTAGGAAAGCATGATGATTCAAAAACAATATATGATATTACTCCCGCTCTATTCCAGCCTTTCGTTTGCTTCAAGTAAATTACTACAGGCCAGGATGTACCACTTTAATTGATGAACAACCCAACCCTTGGAACTTACTATAGCCCCAGTTGGCGAAAAGCCAACATCGAGGTGCCAAACCTTCCCGTCAATGTGAACTCTTGGGGAAGATCAGCCTGTTATCCCTAAGTAACTCTAATCCATTGAGCGACGGCCCTTCCACTTGGTATTGTCGGATCACTAAGGCCGATCTGTCATTCCCTGCTCGATGAGTCGGTCTTGCATCAAGCTTCCTTCTGCCTTTACTTTCGAGGGCCAATCTCCGTCCTGCCCGAGGAAACCTTTGCATGCGTCCGTTACCCTTTGGGAGGCCTGTGCCCCATAGAAACTGTCTACCTGAGACTATCCCTTGGCCTGCAGATCCTGACACAAGGTTAGAATTCTAGCTCTTCCAGAGTGGTATCTCACTGATGGCTCGGGCCCCCCGGATAGGAGGCCTTCTTCGCCCTCCACCCAAGCTGTGTAGGAAAGGCCCAAAGCCAATCCTAGGTAACAGTAAAGCTTCATAGGGTCTTTCTGTCCAGGTGCAGGTAGTCCGCATCTTCACAGCCATGTCTATTTCACCAAGCCTTTCTCCGAGACAGTGCCCAGATCGTTACGCCTTCTGTGCGGGTCGAAACTTACCCCGACATTGAGACCTCGCCAAACTCGAGCTACCTCATGGTACTATACAAGTACTACTAAAAGATACTGTTCGGATAGATATTATCAGTGCTCTAGCTTGGAAATACACTGGAGAGTAAAGGAGGGTGATTCTGATGTAATGCTAAAGAAATTCGGCTCTATTTGGTATAGGCCTCCAAACCTATCACCTGTCCTCTCTGGAAATGGTAACTGTTTTTGGGCTTTATTAGTTTGTATTCCGGGTGTAGCTTAGTGATGTTACCGTTAGGCGTAGTACACCTACGTACTCAACTGGCACCTTGGTTTTGGCTCAAGGTGTGTTTTAGCCTAGGCCGGAGGGGACTAGAAGTTGTGATCAAACTCCTTATGAATATTCATGGGTCGAGGTCCCTAAAGCATCTGACATATAAGAACTCACCTACCTAGAATCATATGATCACAATGAGGGAAGATCAGCCAGTGTCCTGGCCTGTTGATCCAAAACAAAAAGCAGAGGCAAGTCTCCTTGTTAATCTGGTCAAACGGAAGTCAAGGCAAGTCAAGTTCTAACTCAGAAGCGCTAGGAAAGCATGATGATTCAAAAACAAAAGATGATATTACTCCCGCTCTATTCCAGCCTTTCGCTTGCTTCAAGTAAAGGCCTTCCGCTATGAAGGGAGATGCCTATACTCCTTCCCTTTTTTAGCAATCAAGGCAAAGAATGGGTTCTATTCCCATCATCAAAAATCAAACAACAAATTCTATTCCCCTACCGATATCATCAAGAAGGGCATTCAACATCGATTCGGTTAACGTTCGAAAATAGGCCCATAGAAATGAAGTACGTGACAGAAAAGCACATAAGAACAAGGAACCCATTAAGCATTTCCCTCTAATCCAGCCCTCAAATAGATATGTTCCCGTCCTGTGAACTTCAGGTGATTCAAGTCAAGGCCTTCCCTTTGCCAAGCCAGTTTGTTGTTATGCTGAATGAACACTTACTACATCTGAGCCCCCTCCCACTTTCCCAACTATTCTCTATCCAAATCAAATTCCGGGAGAGACCATGAAAGATTTTGTCTTGAGATGCCAATCAATAAGGAATAGCCAATGTCAAAAAGGGGTTGCAGAGTACTCATGTGATAGCGAAGCATAGAAATGAATTAGAGCTAGGGGCAGGCCATCTATTCCTGCTTGACTTTCTTCAAGATGCCTTAGATCTCTTTCTCGTTCGAGGTGAGAGTATGAGTAAAATATTGCTTTGAATAAAAAAAGAAGTTGAGTTAATACCAGAAAAACAAGAAGCACTTACAACTGTTGCAACAAAAAATTGATGGAACATTATGGCCTGAATATTTTATTCAACACAAATGTATATGCCTAATGTGATCCCTACTCCCACAGCATAAAATAAAAGGCTATAAGCTCAACAATCTACTTCAGGTATAATGGTGGTGTCTGCAGCTAATGTGAGTAGGATCGTTGAAATAAGGAGCCATGATGGCCAGGTTGGCTTTGATGAGCCATACCTTGGTGCCCTACTTGCTTTACGAGAGATCAAAAGAAGAACGTTATAGAAAGAGCAGCCAAACCAACTTCATCAAGTGCTAGTGGTAAAGGAAAGAGCGACACACATGTCGGCTGTCAAAGTCATTTATCAAGGTCTTGTTCTGTCTGGCGGAGACTTGACTATACTTTATAGAACGAGAACGAGGTTGACATCCAAGTCCTCTGCGTACAAAAGAAGGAGAGAAGACACGCAGTGATTCCAATCTTCATAGATTTTATTGATGTACTGTCTAAATGAGAACCAACTGATAGTGAATACTATCAATCAGGGGCATGTCTTTATACATTCCCTCTCTCTCGTCATTGTATCATACGAATATGGAAATATGAAGCTGTGAAACCTTTACCTACCCAACCTTCATTCCCTTCCCCTATTCTTGAAACTAGCCATCAAATAGGCTGTACTAAAAATAAAAATTCATACTTTCGTCCCAGCTAGAGTATATCCTATTTTTAGTATGCGTTGAAAGTTTTACAGGTAGGGCCCAACGAAAAGGGCTATTCCCATAAGGTCTACCTTCATTCAATCTTGTCCCAGTATGAACTGTGTCTCTAGTGACTTCCTTATGCACGACAATTGCTAACTCTAATTACATGGTCCAGTTCTTCTTGCAACAGCCCTTGTGAAAGCACGAATTCATGCGCTCTTTCGACTTCGTTAGTTCGATAAGGTTCGGTAAGATTCACTCGGTATATCATCATAAACAAAGTAGTATGCTCAAGTCATTCTATTCTTGGTACGGGAACTTTGTTCGCCTTTGTTATTCTCCCCCCCAGCAAGTGCGATGTATATGAACAGACTCGGTTGCTGCATGCAGTCTGTGTCACCTACGGATTCGCAAGAGGAAGTGGACGACAAGTTCGCTGGATCAATTCCTGCTTCTGTTTATCCAGCTAGGACATGTGATAAAATTTTTTACAATTTTATCAGAGACGTTTTGACATGCTGATTAGACTGCCTTAGCTTATGATAGCCCTAGTATCCTTCCCTTAGGATTACTGCATTCTACCTACCGTGAGAGAACGCTTTAGCTTTCGCACTTTATACTTTCATTCTTAACTCGGCTTCAAGAAGAGGTTTTGAGTCTCGTCTTGTCAAATGAACTGAGATTTAGAAGTAGAAGTTGTGTCAAATTCTATCTTAATAGGACTCCTGCAAAGCTGGCTTGGTGTTACCTTCGCAGGATAATGTTTTTGCTTCGTGAAATGCTATTGCAAAAGCTTTATAAATCTGACTCATTTCGCAAGCTTCTTCGCTCACTCCCTTTATTCTTGCAAGTATTCACGTTCACAAAGCCTCTCTCTTCTCAACGATAGACCTAGCATGGTTGAAGAAAGAGCTTCTTGTAGACAGACTCGTTTTCTCGAAAGTATAGAAGTTTAGCATTTGCGAGCAATCTCTTTTGATATAAGGATCTATTAAACTAAACTCACTCCTTGTTTTCGTATTAAAAGCCAGCAGACAAAGAAAAAGGCCCCTTTTTCACCAGTGTTAGAGTAATCCACCTTCAAGCCAGCTTAGTGATGGTTTCTTACACAAAAGAGATGTAAGGCCAAAAAGAAAAAGGCTTATCTTTGTAAAGGAAGCCAGTAAGGAAATGTTGTGCTTTCTATTATCTCTCCATCTAGTGTGGTGCCTTCCTCATTCTATTAATAGTGTTTCCTCTAGTCTGGATATGTAGTAGAATAGTAGTGTAAATAATAAAGCTATAGATTTCCCTAGTCAGGCGATAGATAGATGGATTTATGTCCATGGGAGGAGGGGCTAACGAGAAGATATGGATTTGCCCTAGGTCTAATGAGTAGCTAGATTGACCACGAGATTTTCTTTCCCCTTATCTTATCGTATATATAGGGCGTTCTCCAGGCAAGCTTGAAAGCAATAGATGAGAAGCCCTTTTCTTTTTTGTTGACTTACTTATTAGATTAGATCTAGGTCTGGGTTAGTTCCTTTCGATCTAGTAGTAGTTGCCTACCTCTCAGGAATAGCTACCTACACGTAAGGAGTAAAAGCCTCCAAACAATAAGTATAATTGCTTACGGATAAGCAGCAGTTGCCCATCGACCCAATGATAGCTACCAGCTAATGGAGCCAGACATTTCCATAGTGACGGTCTTGGGAAAGCTAGTTATTCATTAAAGGGCAAAGGGTAGAATCACCAAGAGAAAGAGCAGTTTCTTTTATTCATTCCTCTTTCAGAGTCATTCTTGGCTATTTATAGCTTCCCCTTTTCTCTATCTATTCCTTGGCATTATATGGTCCATTGCAACTTCTATGGGGTGAGATCAAGATTAAAGCGAGTGCTCTCTTGCTAAGCTATTTTCTAAGGCCCTCCATGGCGAGCGAATAGGGTCCCTACTAAGGATATTTAGTCTTTCTTTATTTTATTATTTATCTACTTAGTAGTTATCTAAGAGTTTGAGAATAGTGCTTATAATCTAGACAGGTGTATACTAGGATTCCTTCGCCTTATTCGAGTCTTTCTTGTTAAGATTTGTATTGTCTTTTCAAGATCTTTCTAGCCGTACTAGGCTATTTTAAGCTAGGGTATTTCCAGCTAGTATCAAAAAATAAGTGCTTCAATGGCTTTACGAGTGTAGCAGTCACTAGTATCTGTATTCCCCTTCTCCCTAGACCCCATAGAGTCCCTATAGTGACCATTGCTCTCCTATTCTGAGTGTAGGAATTCTTCCAATATAGTATAGAAAAAAGATACTCCTTTTTGCCTTTCTCTCGAATCCAATAGAGTCTTAGTCCACGTAGGGATTCCTCTGTATAGCAAATTATCATATCGCTTTTCAAATGATTTTCAATGGTAGGGCAAGTTCTTTGATTTGTTCCAATGGAAAAAGGCAGGTTAGCTCGATTGAGACTATAGGCATCCCACTTTTAATTTGATAATATGTATGTGCCTCGTTAGCCCTTTTCATGTGAATATGGATTTGACAACAAGACTAATTGGTTAGCCTAGATTCGCTTACTCCTTTTGGTTGGTAGAATGAGAGAAGATAAGTGCTTTTATTGTTGGCGCATAGCCGAAGATGGTGAATTTGTGCTGGAAAAGTACCTTCCTTATATATATGGTGCAGTAATAGTCTTGGTAAGCTAATGGGAAAAAAGCAAGCGGAGTTGAAGCGATCTTGGTATAGTACAGATCTTACGCTATACATTGCAAACTACTTATATTAGAACCTGAACGATATAGCCAAAACTTGTTAACATAAGTGGTAACGTTCTGCGTGTAGAACTAAAGCCCTATGATTAGCCTTTTTTTCATTCAATCAACCCGATGATCATCGACCTTTCTTCGATATATGAGCCTTGCTCATCCTGAGCTTGCTGCCCTTGATAGATAGAGAGAGAATTCTCCCGCCCACTCAAAGAGGTATCTATCGCGCTTTTTTTGTTTTGAGCTCTTCTTTCGACCTTTGCTTCATCACGACGCCAGCTATCTAGGGGAGTCCCCATTGAGCCGAAGAGGAGTATTCACTAAGGCTTCAGCTCTGCCTCGTGGTAAGGTAAATATGGCTCTGTTGGTTTATAGAACTTGTCTGAATCAATCAAAGACAGATGCCTTGATTGATCAATTGCTACAGGCATGAGCAAGAGCGTAGTAAGAAGGCTCAAGTCAACTTCCTTCCCACCGTTGAGCAAAAGGAGTTGGAGCAAATCTGATTGCCCCATGGGGTTGGTTCAGTGGATTCAGCAGTGGAGAGTTTCCTCTAGAGGAGATTTACACTTTCCATTGCTTTATGCCCAAACCTATGAAAGGACTGGTCGATCAGTTAGTTGCAGTCTATTAGTAGTTAGGGCTCAATTGATTGATTAATGTTCTATTATTACCGAAACTGATAGAGAAGCTTCGCTTAGATGATGAGGAAGAGTTACGGAAGGGGAAGTTAAAAACGCCGGTTACTAGAAGGGCTCTACTAGAATGAAGAGGTTGGGCCGAAGTCCAATCTTGGAATCTCTGACTTCGATCTTAATCAGACAGAATGGGGCCACAATTGTAGGTGTTGGTATGGCTTTCCCTCCCTCTCTCTTTCTTGGGTGCAGCACCAAGCCATCCTTATCAAGTCCCTCCCGATTTCCTCACTTTAGTGGTCCCCTTAACACTCTATTCTTTATCTCTACCCAGCTCCAACTATTGGTTGGATGGAATACATGTTCCCGTCCCCACAGAGTGATTGATAGCATCGAATTGATTCGGTTGGATTAACCTTAAATATTACCTAGTTGCGTATCGTTCGTCCTTATCCCTCGTCTGGAGCGACTATCCAAAATTCATAGTTGCTCCTCTTCCGATTCGGCTAGAGCTAAGAGGGGAGTTAGAGTAGGGTTTTCCCTTATACCCAACATGTATCACTACTCTGAGTATGAGGTGGTAGCTAGCGATGACCGAGAACCATATTCATTAGTCGATCTCATCCCGAATCAAGCTGACTTGACTCCCCTCTTTTCATTCCCATCCAAAAAACCCGTTCTTTTGAGAATTGGAGAGATTCCTAGCCTTAAGTGACTGGAATGAAAACAAAGAAAAGCAACAACAAGGTCTGACTTTCCAAAGAAGTTTAAGGTCCGAAGAAAGAAAGCTTAAGGCAAGTGGTAGAAAGCATGTAAAGCTGAGAATCCACTAAACAAACAAAGAAATCCCCATTTAGGAATCCTCTATTCGTGCCTAATGGTAGCTTTTATAAAGTGGTCTTCACCAATTGTGTGTCGATTCAAAACAAAACCTATATAAGAAACGGGCCATTAAAGCATCTCTTATTATCTCTAGTTTCCGTGTTCGAAGATTCTTACTATAGATTGTTAACCTCGCATAGATAGATCATCTCATTATACTTTATGTCTTCCAATTTGAAGTGAAGCCTTGGTGATCTCATTTCACAAGTGTGCTCACATGAGAATAAGAGCATGGGAAAAGGAAAAATCCCCTACTATTGAAGTGAAGCTGGGTGGCTGCCGTTTAGCAGGTGAGCGATCAGAGTATATTAGGGCTCTCACTTCACACTATGACAAGGAGAACCTAAACCTATTACCAAACTTGCTCGACACACAAAGAAGGAAGATGATAGTCAGTTCTAGGAAGTCATTTCCCTTTCCTCAGCTGGGTCAGCTCAAGAAGTGGAAGGGATATAAGGTTCGTCTTTTTTAAGTAGTTAGAATGAAAAAGGTCTCTCAAAGGTAATGAATCAATTCTTTTTTGACACCATTTAAATGAAAAAAAGAAGGGGAAAGGGGCAAACTCATTTACATAGGGAGAGATATATTGAGGCCAAATAGCTAGAATTGGATCACTATGGTTTACTAGAGCCATCAACATCTTCTTCTATTCTAGCTCGGCGTAAACAATTTCATTACCTCAGGATTCGGTGTGTAGAAATAGGGAACAAAGTAAGCAGACAGATTGGGTAGAATCCCACTCTTCTAGAGGGATCATAACGAAAGCGAGTTGCTTTGGATGCATTTAGACAGAAAAACAGACATTATTATAGATGAGATATCAACCTACCAGCTTCATGGTGGTGCACTTGGATGACTTCGAGGTCATTCTCGGGATGGAGTTACTAAATGCAGCACGGGCCCTTGCATGTTTTTTTGACACTATGCATCAAGGTAAAAAAATGAAATTTCCCAGCGGTCAACACGGGCACGGAGAAGACAGAGACCATCTTTGCGCAACAATTCAAGCGTGGTCGTGTTATACGCGGAAGATATACTAATGCTATCAAGTCTGCCTATCCAGCTGAAAGATTGACAGCAGAAATGCAATGAAATCGTTTGCTCTGAGGGAAGCGCTTTATCACTCATATGTTAGAGACAGATGATTATTACATATTTAATATGTAGTATATACTACCTACTTTTTAGTAGGTCTCGTAGTCTTATGGACTGTGGACAGTACTACTCTGCATTGGCTTCACCCATCTAATGCGTTTGTCGCCAAGACTTACTTGACGTTGGGTGATCTAGTTCAAACTGATGTATCTTCCTTTTCCAGGGAATGGGACTTCGGAAATGTCCGATCTTTGCCATGGAGCAATCCATCTTCTTAATGGACTTCTTCCCCGCTAGCTAGCGCACCAAAGAAAAACCTAGGGCCCCCCTTGAAACAACATCTAAGTTTTTTCCAGGAGCCCTCCTATCTTAAAGAAAAACTATGCCTATGATAAGGGTAAGGCAATCTCTACACCTGTTTGTGTGATCATAGCTTTCTCAATATGCTTGTCTCGCTATCGACCTTATAAAGATAGAGCATTTTCGAGTTTTATCACAGCATGAGATCAAAAGCCAAACCTTCCCTACCTCACCTCCCTTCTTTTCCTAGGCCAGTCTAGTGCCCTAGGCTTATTTTTGAAAGTGGTGACTTTCAATACGGCTTCCCTTGCTCTATTATTCTATCATCTCAAGGTATCATCGAGGTTTTTCTCCCTAGTGGTATAGTTTGATCTTAAAGGGCATCAGGGACAGCTAGAAGCTTATCACAGAGATAACTCGCATATAAAATAAAGGATGCTTCACTTTCCATTGAAGGCGGATCCTGCTTCTAGCGTGAAAGTCAGACGTAAGCCTATTTTTGCAAGTAGTCCTATAAGCTATCCCCATAACAGCCCTGACAACCTTGATCATATAGTAAAAATGGTATCATGTGGCTACCATCAGATTATATTTCAGAATGAAGACTGGGAATCAATCTATTCAATAGGTCCATGGTCTACCCCTAGAGCTGGTGATGATAGGCCTTTCAATATCGTAAAAGTAAAAGGTCGAGCTCCACTCCTTTGCTCCCCTGATGGAAAGCCCGTGTTCGCCGATAGTGGTTGTCAAGGGTCAAGGATAATATCCTTCGGGTTGATGGAAGCAATCAGATGTTCCTACTGGAAGGATATACTATTTGTCATCGTGCTATGTGCTATGATGGGATTATATCTTTGGTGGAGCATTACCCCAGAACCATTGGTCATAATACCTCTTGCTCTATGCTCACCTGATTTGAGCCTTCTTGCGGAGGTAGTTCATAATACTTTTATACACAATATTTGCATTATGCACACCCAAATTCTTAGTCCATGTGACTGCGGGAAGCCACTTAATAATCCAGCTAGAGATAATTTTTGAGGAGCCCCCCTTTGATCCCCTGGGGATATCAAGCCCGCGAGCGCATTTCCAAGCCCTTTCAGTCTTTATGGCCAAGATAGTGCTTAGTCTTGGTCTTGTTGAATCCATTTCTGCTGAAGGCATACTCATCCTCCCTTAGTTAGCTTTTTTTTTCTTCTTTATCTATTGGACTTTTCCAGCTTGATGATATCAATTCTCCCTCTAGATGGGGAGTGGGCAAGATCCCGCCCTAAAGCATTGGGAAAATATTTGCATCAAAAAAATAGGTGCATTCTGTATCTATAAATATTCCGTAAGTAACATGGCACAATATGGTACTGGTGAGAAAATAAATGAAAGAAATAAAACGGATAAAAATGATCCATTATGAATTCAGTATCGAAATATAGAGAGAATAAGCTATCTAAATATAGAGAGAATAAGCTCGTTGGAACTGCCAGTAATACCGATTACGAAACATAAAGCAAGCTGGAAAACAAAAAAGAAAGAAAGAAACCCAGGAAAAATAAACCAAAAGAAAGAAAGAAAGGGTGCCAAGAGAGAGATAAAGACAGACAAACCCCTGAGGACTATCACTACCGAGAGGATAAGAGCACCTATCCGGGTGTCACTCCTGTGTCTGGAAGCGGGTGCTTGAGGGCGGAACGGTCATCATATATAGTCCGATAACTACAACTTGGAATCCAGACCTCGACGGTAAAACCTTACTTATGAAGATGAGGCAAGCCAGAGTGATGCTTATGAAGCTTGATTAGAGAAAGTGATTTAGTCATTCCCAAGAAAAGAAGGTTTGCTTTCTTGAAGTAGTGCTTTCTTTTATAAGCATTTGGTAACTTGTCTATCAAAAGATCTAGGAATAGAGTAAGAGATCGAGGACCTGTATGGGACGGTAACCTATTTTGGTTCTATGCTTTGAATGCATGGAAGATCACAAACCACCCAAAGAATGTGCCGAAAAGGCTGCGTCGCTTGATTTGTGTTGTGCGAGTGATGATGAAGGTCTACCTTGGCAAATTATAGTGACTTTGATCACAGCAAAGTATAGACATAGGCACATCTTTTCGACTAAGAAATAGATTTTATCCGGTCCTTGCAGGACCCTGCTCAAATAATATCTTGCTTGTTCATTACCATCTCAGTTCTTCTACGATAAGAATGCTCCCAATGACTTGTTTGAGGCTGATGATATGTAGAGCCATTGCAGTTCTCTGGGCCGAGGAGATATTAGAACTGGTGCCTCAAAGAAGTCATTCTTGATTCGTTGCAAGACCGGAGCATGGCTCTTATCCTAAAAAACTCTTCATCCTCTGTTGTCTTAAACAGTGGGGCAAAAGGCTGGATTTTCCCTCCAAAGTTGGAGATGAACTGCCTGGGAAATTGATCTGTCTGATCAAGCGCCGCAACTCCTTTTTGCTTATTTAGGTTTTAAATCCTTGATTGCCTTGGATTTCTTCTTGTCAATTTCAACCCCTCTGTTGTGCACTAAGAACTTCAAGAAGCTTCCAGCTGTTATGCGCACATTTTTACTGGTTCATCAAACAATGTCTTGAAATTAGACAAATGACCCTCTATAGGGAAAGACTTAACAACTACATCATCAATATACACCACCTCTATAATGTTGACAATAAAGTATAGGATTCCAATGGCTTTCTGGCTATCTTAGTTTTCTTTGAAATATGTATGTTCTCATGAAGGCCATCAAGGGACATGTCCTGGCTGAAACATTATAGATGAATTGCCTCATCAGCCCTACCTGTAAGGCTATGACTGCCCGCCACCAAGGCTTGTTATAGAATCCCCCGGGCTGGACCCCAAATGAGTTGGAATGACATTATTATCCTCGAGGCTAACAGTGCTTGGTGTAATGAAAGGAATGTATCTGCTAAGCCATAGGGAATATACACAACATACATCTCTGAGATGACCCCATTTATGAGATGTAGAGAAGTGGCTTTATGATTTAGGGACTGCTTCGATAAACATTCCCTGTAGGACAGGCTCCAATGATGAGGACTGGACTTTCACCATAAGCTTCGAGGCCCATACGCCCTTAAGCGAACTGGTCCAATTCTGGGTAGCAGCCCCGTAGTGACCTGACAAATCGGTGAGGCTGAAAAGACGTTAGGGAGCTCATGAGGGCCCCGCAGTGAGAACAGAACCTACGGAAATCTAACTCATTCGAGGGGATTAATGAATCATGCCCTATACAGAAGCCTGACAACGAAGCTCACCTGTAACTATGCTTAGGCACAATCGCTCACGCATAATATATAATGGTAACAACTACAGGTCCGAGAACCAGGCTTCATCGATAATATGTGCCAAAGAGCAATTACATCAAGTAATTTGCCCGCATTTGACTTCCCTTTGGAAGGTGTAGCCCATCAGTCCAACGGATTAGTCAACGTTACTACAAGTTTGGTACATTTTTTTTCCCACTTTAGAGTCGTAATTTTGTAACCCAGGCCTGTTCCAGTATAAGTTCCGACAAAAGCCATTGTTAAAAAAGCTAGTATGAACCGTTCACACTAGCACCAGCAAGATGAGCGGTATTGGAGATCCCGTCCATTTTGTCGGTCCCGTTGGCTCGGTCGATGAAGAAGTCGGTGATTCAGTGGTTTTAGAAGCGGCATAATAGTAGAAGTCCCATATCTTTTTGTCCAGAAGTTTGCGCAGATGAACTTAAAGCATAAAACTTCTTTTTTTAGTAGCAGATTTTAAAAGTTCTATTCCCAGATATGGATCGAGTGGCTTAGTTTTAGCCATTAGTGATTACCAGTATTCAAAAAAGTCCTAACTTACCCACTATTATCTCACTCCTCGCTACAAGGCTTCTTTTAGCATTTCCTGCTAAGATCCCAAGTCTCCAAGTGGGCCCTTTTGGCAACCCACGACCTTGAATTTTTAGAGAATCCCGCTCTTGTGTCATAGGACTTGTTGCTCGGCAGTCCACTGGGTAGGTTTGTTTATCCTTCTTGTTTTAAGTGTCTTCTTGGATAGTTATAGCGGTCTATAGGCGCGAAATGTACCTTGTGGGGGGCGGCGGTACCTTGGACATAGTCCTTTTAGGCAGTGGCCGTTTAGTCCATGGTCCGTTGGATGGTCGTTCCATGGCCAGAAATTTGAACACATTGATAACGATCGTTCCTGTCTTTTGCTTCAGGGCCTGTCCCTCGATGTGGTCAGTACTTCATATTGTCAGGCAGTGAAGCTTACACTTGTTCACTAATTATGATGGTTCACGAGGGCCCTCTTTCCTTCTACCTTTTATGATCATTCGTAGGGGTTCGGACCCCCATAAAGGAGAAGGGAGTCGACTGAACATCTCAGCCATTGGTAGGAATTTTGCCCGTATCCGATCCCCAATTCTTGTTCACCCCAGATGATCATGTTGGGTGAATTGTGACCTCGTACGATCGTGTCAGGTGAGCAACAGTCGCTTCATCACAGTACTGACTTATGGGCTAACAGGTCACACTTTGGCCAAGTATCCTACAAAGAGATACCCGAGAGCCAGGAGTATTGAAGGAAAAGGCGCATCATGACATAATAATCTTTCTCACCCAAATGAATTAGTTGGTACTATAAATGTTAGAAATAGTAGACGAAAAGAATAATAAGAAGTGAAAAGGACAAAGACACTTCATAAACAGAAAGCAAAGTTCCCACTAATGGTATACTTAGTGTAAGCGAGCTCTAAGATCACATCTTTGGAATAAAATCAAGTTGGAAAAGGAAATTCAATTAGAGATAAGCTGCCCATGAGCATCATGGCATAGGTCAAAGGGAACGAGGAGGTAAGCCCCCCATCTTTCGCATATCATGCTCATCTGACATGACATGAATCACCAAACCTGCACTCAAGAAGAGTAATGCTTTGAAAAACTCGTGATTCATTAAGTGAAAGATGCTAACTGAATAGTTAGAGATGCCGCAAGCAAAGATCATATAGCCTAATTGACTGCAAGTTGAATAACGTATGACCGTCTTTAGATAGTTCTGTAATATTCCAGTGGTTGCCACAAGGAATGACGTCATAGCTCCTGCAAACGTAATAACAATCAAAGCTGTAGCTGAATATTCAAATAAAGGGGAGCACCTTGCTATCATGAAAATGCCAGCTGTGACCATAGTAGCTGCATGAATAAAAGCATATACTAGAGTGGGACCCTCCATAGCATCGGGTGACCGAGTATGTGATCCTATCTGTGCAGATTTCCAAATAGCACTAGCACAAGCAAAAATGGTTGAAAAGTCTACTATTTAAAAAAGAGTAAAACGAACCGAAATCCTAGGAGCTAATCCAAAATCACCTACTCGATTGACAGGCATAGCTTTTGTACATGGTTTATCTTCCTGAAGCCATGTGAACTAGAAATGAATTAACAAATATGAAGCAAGACCTACTCCCTCCTATCCCAGGAATAATTGAAGAGAGTTATCTCCAGTCAACAACATTGGCATAAAAAAGTAGGAATGGAGAAATAACACATAAATCAAGGGCTATGCGGATCCTCGGACATATATGAAATGAAATAAATATGGACCAATCTACTTATGGATGTTACCACAATTAACATCACTACGGTGGGCCTATCGAATATGGGGTCAGAAGTGAATTACGAGTAGGACCAATTAGCGAATCGAGTGAGCTCCCCTTGAAATGATGTTGTGGTGAACCTCTTATTCATCTTTAGTGCTCTCCGAATCATGCGGGAGGTTTTCCCATCACACAGCTCACTAAATTGATCTTCTGCGGGAACCGAATGCCCAAATAGCCCTAGAAAAAGAGTTACGGTCTCGCTTTCCTTTGCCACTCAAGTGTACGGCATCTGCCGTGCTTAGGCCCCTTTTTCCCTTCCCTAATCAAACAAAGAGTCCACCGCCTACCTGACATAGTATAGGTATAGGTATGGTGTGCAGGCTAGCCCCCTTTGATTTTAGGTGATTCACTACCGAAGCGAGGAAAAGGATGGATCAACAAAGAGTGGTACTACGAGCCCTTTGCCCCACGCATCTAACCAACTCATGTGGTTTACCAGTTCCATCGACGTCACCCTTAGATAGAGTGATTCATTCGATACAGAGGTGCACTTTAAGTGGGGTGTGTGCTATCCTTATTGGGCTGGGCCCTTCCCTATAAGGCCCCACCATCGGGGCATAAGCGCACTCTTGCTACCTATATGCAAGGCGCCCTCTTAGCCTTCCCTAACCAAGATTGCTCCCACACCTGTAGCATTCGTGATTGGCCTCCTCAACTATGTATCGATCGAAAGGTAGGGCGGTATAGTCCCCAACCGACGGTAGTTGTTATGTCCAGTATATCGCCCTCGATTCCCGACATGCTATGAGACGCAGGGGCGGGTAGGAGTAGGTCGAGTCTGTATCACCGCGGAGCAATTGCAGTGTCCGGATCAGATCTATCCACTGTGTAATTCATCCAGTGACTTTACAGTCGCCAAAGAAGCCCCAAGAAGCATCAAACATTTCCTATGAGATCCATGGAGCTATTCTGAGATGGCAAGCACTAGCTCCCAGTGCTACTTCATAAAAAGAAAGAAAAGATAAGATCAAAGAAAATGAAACACGCGTGGTGGTCATTATAGTGGTTCCTTCTGATCCTAGAAAATGTCCGAAATTACCGGCTACGGGACTACCGAGCTGAGGCAAAAAGACAACAATTAGATACACAAGATAGATCGAGTGTCTTCATCAAAACAAAAACTTAGATAATGAAAAAGCGGCTTGTCATTGTTAAAGGGAAGTTCACAAGACAAAAAGTCACACATGTATGTTAAGCATATATAAATGGAGGCCGGGAGTTATTTCGTTCAGCCTTAGGAATATGCGATATAGTGGGTCGGTTTTTTTAGCAAATGCATGAAACTAAATACACTCGCTCACAACTAAGGACTATTCAATTGTGTATTCCAACCCCCTTCTCCCTTAAACCCAAGGAAGGCCGTTCGTTCTAAGCCAAGATCAAACTCTTCTGACCGCGGCTCTATCATGGCAAAAATGTCAAGCTGCATTTTTTTTTGCCAGTGAGTTCTATTCTACCTCCCCTGCAAGTAAATGAGGATATCATGGTAAATTCTTAGCAAAAGGGCTTTCTTTCTTGTCCCTCGGTAAGTGAGTCTTTTGCATGCATACTTGAGATGCGATGCGCAATCCAAGCTAGGCAACCAAAGAGATTCTCTTCTGATGCATACTAAGGAAGAGAAGGTACTCATTACCGAGCTAGGAAAATGAAAGAGATGCCTTTCGCATGCGTTTTCTATTCGATATCCAATATGCAAAAAATTTTGCCCTTTTAGTGAGAGTCAATCAGTCTTCATTTATGGATAGGGGTAGGCTTCAAATCAATCCAATTCAAGCTAAGCTACTAAAAAAACAGGTCTTTCTATCTTGGATAAGAGACAGGGACACGGCTACCCACTGAGCAGCAGTTTAAAATAGAACAAAGACTACATCCAATAATAGGAGCTTTGAAACCTATCTCAACCTTCACACTTTTTTCAGGCCGAAGGCCAAAGAAACACCTTCTTTATTCAAATAACTGAGCTCTTGTTAAAACAACAGACGCTCACAAGCGAATTGGAAAACACTCCATTTCTTTCTATGGCTTTGCGCCTAGGATAGTACTTGAGAGGGTCTGCTTCATCCTATTCTTACTTAAACTCTCATTGGGCCTTCGTTGTGCTAAGCTTTACTCGTTATAAAAGCATAATTAACCAATAAAGATTTTGTCAAATATTTTTCTCTTGTTTTTTTAGGCTTTGCCTTGTTAGATCTATTGTTTTCAATGTATTGTTACCTCTTTCTATCTTATTCTAAATCTTCCGGGTCCTGCTCTGACTACTTGGGACCCGCACAGAGAGGGGTTTTGCTTTCACATGGAAAAAGGATATATCTTTTTTTTAGTCACTGCACTGAAGACTTTTAAAGACTCATTTTACAACTAATAAGTGCTTGAGTAGACATATTTTTATATATGTTTTACATGCATTGAGCATCATTTTTACTGTGGTTTATGTCTCATATTGTGTATTTGGTGTTCTTTTATGCATATAGGTTGTGAATGCCTTGACGAGTAAAAAGAAAGCAAAGATAGGCTATAAAGACACAATGTTGGAAGTTCTTGTTCAATTCAAGGACCAAGACACGAGAGGAGTTCATAAACGTCTAGATGTGTGCCGACTTCCAAGAAGATTCAAGTTAATTCACTAGTTGGAAGGGCACAAAGGCAGCCACATCTTCATGTTCCTTCTCTTTGTGAAGATTGCAAAACCTCTCAAAGATACGTCGATGAAGAAAAGTTTTATAGCCTACCATATGGGTGTGTGCCCGGACATGTGGCCTCAAGAGAAGAGTATTTGGATCGCGTTTTGGATCGCGCCCGCGTGGAAATTTCTGCAGCCCACGGGGCCGCGTGGAAAATCCACATGGGCGCGTGAGGGCACGTGACAGGCGCGATTTTGGGCTTTAAATAGGCCGTTTGCCCTATTTTGGAGGAGATTTTGGCGAGGGTTTTCGCGAGCACTTTGAAGGCAAGGCAGCTAGGGTTTTGAAGGAGGTCTTTGGCGATATTGGTGGGCATCCATCACCAACTTTGATCGATCTTCTCTCCGTCATAGCAAAGAGGGAGCCTTCGGCGACTTAGCTTCGGAGAAGGATTCTTCAAGACGTTGGGCGACCCATCAAGGCCATCATCACGAATTTAAGGGGGTTTTACTTCATGGCTTTCATTGCTTTTCATTGTAATAATCATTGTTTTGTAACTTACTCCATGGAGGGCTAAACCTTAGTAGGTATTTGGGCATGTGAACCCTAGGATTTATGTTTTTTTGTAATGATTTGCTTTTATGTTTCTATTAATTCGAGTTGATTTGAGTTTTAACCTTGTATTCCCATTGCTTGCTTGTTTAATTAATCCTTGAAGTTGATTGGATTTGCTTGATTTGTTACTTTGATGTGAGAGAGGTCTCCATTAGAGTTAGAACGTCAAGGTTAAAGAGGGTTGAGAGGGTGAGTCATGAGATAGTGGAGTGTCCCCTCTCCCTTCCGATTGAGTGTTTCCTATCTCCGTATTCCCTAAACTCTATGCAACCATATTTGGTGTGAGGTGTGAGATTGAGAGATTTCTCCGCCAGGACCTTGTAGGGGGTTAGAGATCCTTCGCCGGGAATTAGGGTTGGATCTATCTTTAGGAATCGGTTTCACTCTTAGGTGTCCCTAGAGCGTACTGCGGTCATATGGGGTGTGAGGTGTTGAAACTGAGTGATTTCTCCGCCGGGACCTTGTAGGGGACTAGTACCGGTGGCTTGGAGGCAAGAACCGGTTGTTCATGGATTACCTCGACTCATTAGACTCGGTTTAGAAGCATTTAGTAAATCGTGAGCTTCATGTTAGATCCTAGGGGGAGCATTGCCCGGATACCTCATCTTTATTGATTGACATCTCCTTTACTCGTTTTCTTGCTCGCTTGCTTGCTTATTAATTCTCTTGCAATTAGTTCATTTCGTCATATCCATTGATTTCGACTAGATAATTAAGAATTGGTTAATACTAATATTTTCGTTCCCTGTGGATTCGACTACCCACTCACCGGGGTAATTATTACTTCGACACCCGTGCACTTGCGGTACATACACGCATATTCGGACGTGTCAACAATAATAGACAAGATCAAATGAATGCAAAAAGATGTTTATAAGCCCTGGTGATAGTGAGCTCCCATTGCTAATATTGCCTTGCATCCCAAAATATTGTGACTGCTCTCATAGTCTATCAGAAAACATCATTGATCACAAAAGAATTTTGACTTGTTCCAAAGGTGGGGCAAGGTTGCAAAAACTGCGAAAAGGGAAGGGGTGCATCCAAGCTTTGAGTTAGATGTCAACGTCGTGCCAAGCTAAGTAAGACAAAATAGCTTAGACGCAGTTAAGCCCTTCTGGAGAGGAGAACAGGAAGAAGTAGGCCATGAGATCATGTGTAACAGCCTTGTTTGTCCCTTAAGTGCTAACTAAATCCAAGACGAGAGAAGGTTTGCACACGTAAGAAGACTTCTATCATCTTGCATTATCTACACATGGTCCTACCGGGATTGTTTTTTAATCCATGGAGCAATTTTTTTAGTTTTAGTGACATCTGGTAGAATGAACGACAACGGCGTAAAAGTTTAAAGTAGCTAGAAAAAGTGGCCCATCTGTTGAAATATAGAATTGGTTACCCTTTTGTGCATCTCGAGCATAGACAGACAGGAGGTTGACTCACTTAGAGCTCAAATCTATCAGTCAAACCAAAACTTCCAATCCAACCTATGAATCAAGGCTAACTGACTTGGAACCTGACCTTAGATGGAATAGAAAACCCTCGTTCCTTAAATCAGAGCTAGCCTGCAGGGAAGGCCCTTAGACCTAAAGAAAGAAGAGCTTCTCTTTTTTCTTCTTAATGAATTTTTTTAGTTCAACTCTAAGGGAGGGAATCAAGATCTCATATGTTCCATTCCGTATGTGAGTGTGTACCAGGTTTGACTGGTTGGAGTGCGGATAGAAGTTCGAGAAGCCCTCGGAGCATCGAGAAGTTTTTCCAGAAAATCAGACACTTTATGAGTTTTGAACGTCTTCTTCACTATTTTCATCAGCATCTTTTTTGTAGCCTCTGCTTGACCATTACCCTGGGGGTGAGGATTAATGATAAAATTAAATGTAATCCCTGCCACATAATTTCATTATTGTAACTCGCCTGAGACTAACTGTAGCCCATTATCTGTTACTAGCATGTTGGGTACACCAATGCGAGTGATGATATCCTTTTTAATGAACCGCACGAGGGTAGAAGCTTTGACATGTACGAAGGATTCAGCTTCCGCCCATTTTTTGAATTATTCAGTAGCAGTGAGGATGAAGGCATGGCAGTTGGTATTCTCAACTGTGATTTGAAGGGGCCCAATCAAATCTAAGGCCCACATAGAGAATTGCCTGGGTGACGTCAGAGGATGAAATGAGGATGCTGGAGCATGGATTTAGCATTTGATTTACCGCAGAACATAGATACTGAAGACTTCTTTCTTTTCTTAAAGTATGGGCCAATAATTTCCTAGCCACGTGATCTTCTTGGCTAGCATTTGAGCATTGACGTGACCGGCACAGACGCCATAATGAGCTTCTTCCAAGATTCATTATCATCCACACATCTCAGGAGGACACCATTGTATGAATATCGATATCAAATTCCTCCTCTCTAGGTGTACCTCATCGCCATCCGCTTGATTGCCTTCTTATCATCTGCCGTAGCAAACTAGGGAAATGATCCATCTTATCTTCTAGATAATTTTTGATGTCCTCAAACCATGGATTCCCATCATCGAACTCTTCGCCCCCGTCGGCGAGCATCACCTCACGAACTTCATGAGATTGGGCTTCCTTCTCTATTTTTTTCCTGCTTCTCTCACAATTTCTTGGAACCACTGATCTTTCATATCTATAGTTGGAGTTCCTTGCTTTGTGATGATGATGGTCTCATGATCCGTTACAAAAGGAAAGGTCAAACTCAAACCTATGGAGGCCTAGGTAGATTATCTTAGATTTTATCCTCGTTCGCTTCTTAAACTCTCCTTCGTCCTTTCCTTCTCATTTTCTTCTTATAAGGACCTAGAAATCCCCGGTCAAATGGACAAATCTGAAGTGTAAGCTTGTTAAAGAAAGTGCTACCAAGATTCATAGGTAGGATCTATGAACATATTATTCCTTTAAAGAGCTTATTCTCTTTTTCTCTTCCAAAACAATCTATTTTGAACCAATTCGTGCTAACACTGGAAAGAGCCAAGCAGCGGATAAGATCCCAACAGCTATTATTCCAACAAGAAAAAGCTGATATGAAGACAAGAGCGGTTACATGAACAATAGTTGTTCCTGTATTCTCTTACGCCGAAGCGGATTCATCTGCAATTGCACAAAGCAACCTATTCTTTAAAAGAGAAAAGAATCGAGTTGAAACATCAAAGGCAAATACCTATTCCTACTATAGCCCCAGCTCATTCCCTTCCCCATGTGGATTCTAAACCTTTCCTTAGTGCAAGAAGTGACTTGCATGCCTTATCTTATCCTATTACAACTGCTAATGTTTAATAAGGTACTGCTATAAAAAATAAGTCTAGTTCTCCTTGGGGTTCTAGATAGTCTGATTAGTGTGAATCCTACTCCTTTCCTTCTCCTCTCCCTCTCTCCATACTAGCAATCGACGGATAAGAAGGTATGATACGACAGTAATCCGCATCAACCAACAGGCTTCATTCCCCTTCTCTTCCTCAACGGAGTTTGCTCAAAGCTCCTTCATCCCATCAATTCAAGGATTGCCTTCATTCATTCTGCTCGTGGATATCTTCTACTATTGATAAAACCTCCTACTGCTCTTAGATTCTGGCATAACATAAACCTTGTCCTATTCCATGCTTCTGATTTAATTCCTTGAAACCTTCCACCGATGAGTGGATTCATTCTTCCTAAGAGCAGTGGATGAAGTAAGACCTTATACGTAAGACCGTGGTAAAGAAGTTCCTTGATTTAAAAAAATGTCGAGTTACTAGTAGCGTTCGGGGCTAGGGCAATAAGCTAAGCTCCTTGCTTTGGATAGTTCGCAGCCTTGAAGGCTTGGACATGAAATGAAAAGAAGACTTCAAGCCGTTGGCAAGGACATGCTAATGAGATGCTTTCATCGGCCTTTTCGAGGCACTATTTGCTTGAAGTCAAGGTGAGGTTTGGAACCCACATTAGTCTATCAATTCCTTTCTTTTGAAAAAAGGCTTTCAACTAGAGTGGGATCGGGTGGCATTCCCTTATTTTATTTGTATTTGAGATAGTTTCATCATCGTTTGCTGTCTCTACTCTGTTAATTTTTTATTCCGCAACACTAGGCACCGAAAGCTTTAGTCAACACAGTCCTATCTACTTCTGCTGATTGTGAAAGACATAAGATGCCCACCAGACCTGCTATGCAAAATGGCTAGTAAGAAAGTAATGCAGGATCGGTTAAGTTCCTTCTTTCACAACTGATCCAAGATGTCACTATTGTGCTTGAGTGGCATTATACATGGGCATGAAGGAGCCATTCCTTTTTTACTCTGGAAAGGCTCTTGGTCCTACCAATTGGACAATTTCTTGAAGCTCTATCAAAGCAGAAAGGACTTTAAAGTCATCAGTACCACATTGGCTTGATGGCGAATCCAATACAAGAGTCGATATTCCCCTAAGAAACTAAATGGGGCCAACAGCTCTGACTACATGCTTCCTGTACTTTCATACTTAAGATCTTGCCCAAATGTTGCACCGCAAATCAGATTCTAACTCTTAGGAATCTCTCTAGATGCGGGATAACGGTTGGTGCTTTAATATGAGTGTTTTAGGGTAATGTAGGGGTAAGGAGTCTTCCTAATAGCAACAAGTTCTTGATATGCGAGGAGGCCCCCCATCTATTGCCTTTGTACCATTCCCTGGGATTGGCTAAAGAACCTTATTACCCTTCTTTCTTGACTCTCGGTCGAGTTTACTCTTTCTTGGTAGCAAAAGGAACAGTAATTTCAGATAGCGATTGACTGCTATCCTTTCCAGCCTATGCCTAGACTGAGAGATTTACGGATATACATTTTGGCAAAAAGTGGATTACTCTGCTCTTACCTTGGGATGTCTGCCTAAGCACCGGCTTGTCCATGTCTTTCTTTTCTAAGCTTACCTCAAAAATAAAAGTCTCTTTTTGTAGCGGGTAAGCGGGAAATCCAATAATAAAGGTTTTGGCAAGGCATGTCTGAAAGGCTAAGAGCCTCTTTTTTTGTCCCAAGAATGCATTCATCCCCAGATGGAGGTTGATTTCATCAGTGACCAAAATGCTAACACTAAAGAGACTTATAATTAAGTCTTCTAGCCTTTCAAACAAATTGATTAGTACTAGCAGCTTGTATTCGATGCCATATTCCTTAGACTATTATCCTTGCTTCTCGGACATTAAGGCAGTGCCTTTGCTTCTCTCATTCAAGGAAGTATCGGCCGCTCTAGTCCCATCTGTTATGGAAAAAGACTTAACTTAAAAGAAGTAGCTCGTGGAACTCAGTCCCACTAACCAAAAGAGGCATTATTTTATTTTGAATGCTCTCAATGAACTAACGCCTTTAACTAGTGGTTATCTTCTCTTCACGAGAGTACTTCGATTGTGCGTGCTACTTCCCGTAACAAAAAGTAACTCTCACTTAACTGACAAGGAAAGTGGGGGAGATCACTAACTCTTATCTAGAGATCCTCTAGGACCAATAGGCTATAGTTAGTGACTTTCCCCAGTAAGGGAAGATAATGACAATTGTCAACTCTTTCAAGATCCTTGCCTTTTCACATCTCGAAAGAAAAATCTCCTATTATGTTATAAGGCTACTTATATTAATATTTTTTTTACATTTAAGTTGAGAAAATCACATTCTCTCCCCATGAATTGATTGAAGTATGAAAGTATTCTCCGTTATAGACATCGCTTGGAGTAAGGACAAAGCAGGAGATCAAAAAGAAAATAAAAAGTCAGATAGCTGATAGGGCTGCAGCTAAGAGCAAGTCTTTTCTTACCTTTACTATTGGGATATCAAAAAGATGAATCTTCCCCATTCCCTATTCGATGCAGAATAACCGGTGTTAGTGGCAAATCCGCTACAAGAATACGCTACTCGGAATAGAAAACCTGAGAATCCGCTGTTGTTAGCTTAGGAATTCTTATGAATAATAATACTAGCTTTCCGCACCAACAAAATACTATTTTACTACTTTTTTTACTTTACGAAAAATAAGAAAAGAAGAAAATTTGCCCAATGCCAAAGGAACTAATGCCACTGATAGGAAATACATAGACCGTACGCCCACTTACCACTCTTCCACTTCAATTCAATGATGGACTTTACCTACCCTTCCCCAATCTACCTACAGGAGACTTTACTTACGGATATTTACCTATTGACTTGACCTCTTGTCTAACTACAGTTCTTGAAAATCAAATAAAACAAGATAAATAGTAAAGCTGGAGAGGAGACCACTGGCTGACGCGTCCGTATATGCATGTAAACCACAAGTGCAGAGTGTCAAAGTAATAATCCTAGATGAGTGGGTATCGTATCCACAGAGAGTAGGGAATGATAAACACCTAAATGTATGTATTTTATATGTATTAATCTTGTATCTTTTGTGAATATGTTAATGAATTGATGCCCGTTTTATGTCTAAATTGGTTATTTCGGTGTTGCATGTCTTAAATGAGTCAAACAATGCTCAAAAATGCAAATCGGATGAATTCGACATCAAAAACGGCATTTTTGGGGGTCCCGCACTCGTAGCGATCATCGTAGCGTGTCATTGTTCTTCGTCGCGGGCATTTGGCTGGGAGTTTCACGGGCTCCATGCGCCCGCATGGATGCCCGTGAGGTTTGCTGGAAATTATCAAGGCTCAGTACTGTAGCAAAAACACTGTAGCTGAACACTAAAAAACACTGTAGCTGAGTACTGTAGCACGGCAGGGTTTTTGGGCATTTGGCTGTGAGCTTCACGGGCTCCATGCGCCCGCATTGAGCCCGCATGGACTGACGGGGTATATAAGAAGCTGATTTCTTCTAGGGCAAAGGGAGGAGTTTTTTGGGAGAGTTCTTCAAGCCGATTTTCACCAGTTTTTGAGAGGCAAGATTACATGTTTTGGAGAAGGGAAATCTAAGGGAGAAGCTCGGATTTGGCTAGATCTTCATCGATCTCTTCTTTGGGAGTTTGTAGACGACGAGGGAAGCCGCCCCCATTGCGGCGTCCGTGGAAAGCCTTTTCCACCTAGCTTGGCTTGTCTTCCTTCTTCCATTGTTTGAGGGAGTTTTTATTATGCCATTTGTAGTTGTTTGCATGGATTTGTTGCTTGGATTTGTTTGTATGGACGAGTAGACCCCAAGGTCACCGGATGCCGGTGAACCTTGGGGTGAACTTGTGTATTTGGATGATTTAAGTTTGTTTATTGCAATTGTTGTGTTTTGAGATTCATTCTTGGTGCATTTGATGTGTTGCTTACATGAGAACTCTGTAAACCAACTGCTAGGTTGTACTTGGTAGCGTGACCATCGCCCTTGTACTAGACACACCAAGTTTGGAAGGGATTCATGTACGAATACGCCGTGACCATCGGGTATTCAGTACCCCTCCACCATTAGGGCTAGACCAAGTTGTGTTCCGGCTCTAATTAGGGATTTCCCCACTTGTTAATGCAATCGTATGAGGATTTGATCGGAAGAAATTCTGTGTCAATACTTATACCGGATTAGGGGTCAATGGCCGTGACCATCGGGTTGACCTAATCTAGGAAATCTCTAGGTCCAAACCTTCAATTGCATGACATTCTTAGCATCCTGTGCACTTTAGTAGCCCCTAGGGAATCCGCATCCGTGACCGTTCCTTTCCCTCGATTTTTATACCCCTCTCCGTATTTTTAGTCTCCACTTGTAGTTATCTTATTTAAATTAATAGATTAGGGAAACCTTTTCGAACTGCATCGGCTAGACAATAAGCGAAGAGGAAGTAAGGGTAAATCCTTGGGCCCAGGGAATACGACCCTCTCGTGCTCGCACGAGAGGTATTACTTGACGACTCCGTGCACTTGCGGATCGCACTCATCAGGGAATAAAGACACTTAAGTTGTTTCTTACCTAATGTGGAAGATGAATAGTGATATGTGTGACAAGATTCAATTCTCAAAAGTAAAATCAACAAGAAAGAAAGCACAAGTAAAGGAGAAGGGAAGGCAATCGATAAAGATGGGGTACCAAGATATTGTTCCACCTAGGACAATCGTTTCAAGTGCAAGAAACTTCTATTATGCTTCCTAATTAATGCAATAGTGAGTCGTGGAAATCCTTAATTGCATAGTCCCAAATCTAAGGTCAACCATGCCTAACTCTATAAATGTCCCTGAGGAGAAATCGATTAATCTCAACACCTCGCACTCGTATAGAATTGTAATGAGCTCTAGGGATTCCAAATGATAAACCCTATTCCTATGTATAGACCTAACCCTTTGGTCCAGGTGAAAGATCCCTAGCCACAATTAAGCCCTAGATGCTAAAATCATTTCAACGCTTCACTCCGTTGCACTCGCACTAAGCCCCAGCGGAAGGTCATCCCTTAGCCCATTCACTCTACTATGGCCGCAAAGAACTCTTGGAACGTGGAGGTAGGATAAATCACACCGAAGGGGAAAGGGGGCACTCTGCTATTTCTCGACTCACCCTCTCAACCCTCTCCAATCTAGCTTTATCTAACTCTCATGGTGTGTCAATCACTAATAAGAGTTACCAAGAAGAACTTTCAACGCTAGTGTCACTCTAGGGGAGTGTTCATACAATCAAGCATACAAGATTGGAACTCACAATAAACATCAATTAATTGAAAGCATAATAAAAAGATTCAATGAAACGAATACATCCTATGGTTCACAAATACCCACGTAACCACTAGGGGTTTAACTCTCCATGGAGCTAGATACAATCAATGAAATCAAATGTAAAAACAAAGCATCCATAGAAAACCCCCTCATTAGTCGTAGCGATGGTCTTGTGGAGAGTCCTCTACTCGTCGCAAGGGTCCCTTTGTTCGGCCTAGGATACACCTAGCCGGATCATTACAGATGAAAGCTCTCCCACTAACCTTCTTCCAAACGGTGCGTGATGTCGGAGATATAGAGCCTCTCCAAAGCCCTAGCCAATATCTCTCAAAACCCTATCTGAAGCCCGCTCTCAAGTTGGGGAAAAGATAGAGAAAAGAATGCTGAAATCGGCTTTTAAAGGGCTGGAATCGGGATTTCACACGCCCTTGTGAGCGCCCCTGTGGATTTTTCACACGGGTGTGTGGAATTTCCATACGCCCGTGTGGATTTTCTGTTTTCCAGTTTTCTCGATCGGCTATGAACAGTGTTGTCACAGTATTCTTGCTACAGTGCCCTACTACAGTACTGGCCCGAAATATTCCCGAATCCATGCTTTCATCGAGGTAACGCGAACGGGCACATGTTTACGTCGTGGATCGCTTTGTTTCTTCAATAACGGACATGTTGGTGGAGATCTTGTTTTATATGCACAAGTCAGAATGCTTGAATTTGACTGCCCTTGTGGCCCTCGAAATAGTTGTGCTAACTCGAATACGAGGAGGTCGGCACACATTCCCGCATCTCGAACCCGACCTATGTCTTCGCGTTTGAACCTTAGAAGATTTCCTCCAAATTGGTGCATTACGACCCACATTGGCTTCTTTTTCTCATATTCAGCCTCACAACCCTACCTGCATGAAAGTAACATAAATACACACATATTAGCGATAAAACCCGAGAAAAGTAATGCTCAACACAAGGAAAGAACACTTTGTATTCTTATCTCACAAGCACTTATCACAGGCCAATCTCCGTCCATTATCCCTTTCCTTTTTTTTATACCTAAGATTATCTCCGTTACTAATCTTTTGTATACTGATAAGTGCTTGTGCGATACGAATGCGAAGCGTTCATTCCCTATGTTGAGCATTACTTTTCTCGGGTTTTTACACTAATATGTGTTTTTTATGTTACTTTTTATGCAGTAAGGTCGTGAGGCTAAGTATCAAGGAAATAGGCCAATGTGGATCATAATGCACCAATTTTTGGAGGAAATCTTGCTAAGGTTCAAACGCCAAGACATAGGTCGGGAGTGAGATGCTGAGTGTGTGCCAACCTCCCTCGCACTCGAGTGGGCACATCTATCGGAGGGCACAAAGGCGAGTCACATTCGAGCATTCCGACTTATGCACACAGAATAAGAGCTCCACCAACGTGTACACCATTGAAGAAGCAAGTGATCCACGACGTAAACGTGTGCCCGCTTATGCTACTCCCGATGAAAGTATGGAATTGGGAAGCTATTCGGTCGAACTCGCATGGCGAACACTCGTTACACCACTATAGTATATACTGTAGTATATACTATTTACAGCCGGCCGAGAAACCAGAGAAACAGAGAATCCACATGGGTGTGTGGAAATTATACACGCCCGTGTGGAATTTCCGCACGGGAGCGTGGGCATCCACGCCCATGTAGTCACCCTATTCCAGCCCTATTTAAAGCTGAATCAGCCATGATTTTGGTATTCTTTTCTCCATCTTTTCCCCAACTTGAGAGAGGGCTTCGGCTAGGGTTTCAAGGGGTAGTGGCCAAGGTTTTGGAGAGGTTCTACTGCTCCGACATCATCATTCCTTAGGAAGAACGTTGGTAGGGGAGCTTCCATCGAGGCGTATCCTATACCGGACAAGGGAATCCTTGGACGATGAGTAGAGGACTTTCCACAAGACCATCAACACGACTATCGAGGGGGTTTCTTTATGGATTCATTTCTTTTACATTCTATTTCTTTGATTGTACTTAGCTCCATGGAGAGCTAAACCCCTAGTGGGTATTCGGGTATTGTGAACCCTAGGATGTATTTGTTTATTTGAACCTCTTCATTATGCTTTCAATAAATTGATGTTTATTGTGAGTTCCAAACTTGAATGCTTGATTGTATTAACATTTCCCTTAGAGTGACACTAGGGTTGAGAGTTCTTGTTGGTAACCTTGTGCGTGAGTGACACACCACGAGCGTAGACAAAGCTAGGTTGGAGAGGGTTGAGAGGGTGAGTCGAGAGGTACAGGAGCGTCCCCTTTCCCCTCCGGCGTGATAGATTCTACCTCCGTTCCTTGAGTTCTTTGTGGCCATAATAGTGTGAATGGTCTAAGGGATGAACTTCCGCTGGGGCTTAGTTGCACGTGCAACGGAGTGAAGCGTTGAGGTGATCTTAGTATCTAGGGCTCAATTGTGGTTAGGGACCTTCCACCTGGACCAAAGGGTTAGGTCTATAATTAGGAAGAGATTAATCACTTGGAATCCCTAGAGCTCATTGCAACTCTATGCGAGTACGAGGTATTGAGATTGTTCGATTTCTCCTCCGGGACATGTATAGAGTTAGGCATAGTTGACCTTAGATTTGGGACTATGTAATTAAGGATTTCCACGACTCACCATTGGATTGATTAGGAAGCATAATAGAGGGTTCTTGCAGTTGAAACAATTATCCTAGGTGGAGCATTATCCGGGTACCCCATCTTTATCGATTGCCTTACCCCCGTCTTTACTTTTGCTCTCTTACTTGTTGCTTTTACTGTTGAGAATTGAATCATTGTCACACTCATTATCATTGATCTCTTACATAGCTAAGAATCGACTTAAGTATTTTTATTCCCTACTCCCTGTGGATTCGATACCCGCTCACCTAAGATTATTACTTCGACAAACCCGTGCACTTGCAGGATATACGCAAGGGGACCTTGTCATATACCTTAGTGTTTCTAGCCATCCACTAATTTGTTATTGATCCCTGGTATGGTAATACATACAAGACAGTAGTAGAAACTCCATACAGTTGATCTTTTTGCGCCCGGTTCAAGATATGATAACTAATCAAAGAATCTAATCTTGGGGTAAACTGTTTACACTGCTTATCTTATGTTTACTTCCATTTTATTCTTGTACATAGGGAATGAGATTTTTGTCTTCTTACTGCGAATTTAGAGGCTGTTTTCTTTCACTCATATAACTATCTGGTTTAACTCATCAATCCGAATGATAAATAAAAAGGGGAATATCTATTTTTTTCAATACGTTCAAGCTCTTTTCTTTATTTCGAGTAGAGAAGGAAAAAGTTCATGTTCCAACGAATCGCACGTAGAGATATTGATAACACACATATAGAGTTAATGGTATTTTCATAACTAATAGATTGAGCAGCAGCCCGTAGACCACCCTGAAAAAGGAATATTTATTATTCGAGCCATATCCTGACATAAGAAGCCCAATAGGGGCAATACTTGAAATGGCGATCCATAAAAAAAAACGATACTGAGATCGGCTAAAACAAGACGATACCCGAAGGGAATTACTAAATAAACTTAGTTGAATTGATATAACCGCTAGAGACGGTCCAATACTAAACAAAACGAATATTACCTCTAGATGGGAAAAGGTCCTCTTTAAAAAAAGTAGTTTGGTCCCATCCAGCTATAGACTTGAAGAATTCCCAATGGAGCCAACATATTCAGGGCCCAATACGTTGTTGATATCTTTGGATATTTCTCTTTTCTAACCACACAATTACTAGTACCCTCTTATGATTCCAAATATAAGGGTAAAAAAATGGGGACAAACAGTGATAGTGATATGAGTCCATAGACTTCTATTTACGGGATTCCGAACTAGAAAAAAAATTGAGAACTTGCACTTTCTGTCGTATCAATTATCATTTCAACGATCAACTTCCCCCATAATGATATCTATACTACCTAGTAGCGTCATGATATCAGCCAATTTCATTCTTTTAACTAGACTAGTTGGGGAAGAATTTCAAAATTGATGAAATCGGGTGGACGAACAAGAAGAAGCAAGCTGAGGATAGGGCGGTTCCTTGTCTATCGGTTGAAGAAGGCAACAAGTGGAAGCAATCGATGCTTTGGCCATCGACTCCTTGATGCCAGTCTGTGCTTGCTGTCATGCTAGCAAAAAGTGAGGGTTTTGGCTAGGTTTACCTAATATTAGATTTGAACCAATGACTCTGGTCGTATAAAAGCGATACTCTAACCGCTGAGTCAAGTAGTTCAAGCTGAGTCAAGTCAGAGAAAATAGACTATAAGAGAAAGCCAACCAAAGAGCATCCAGAGTTCTCCGTAGGGTCGAGCGCTAAGAAAGAGAAATCGTTATCGCTATACGAAATGAAGCAGCGGCTAGCATGCTAAGAACAACCAATGTTCGATCGAAGGTGTCGCCGGTCATCTGTCTTAATTCATGTTGTAATGCGGTCATTTTCTTTTTTTGCTGCATTGGTGTTTTCAGTCCCCACCATAACAAAATTCTTCTACCATATCTCAGATCTCAGGAGTAGTCAAAGGAAGTACGACGGGCATTCTTTTTTCCCGTTTTTGGGGCCCCGGGTTGGCATGCGAGGAAACCAGACAAGTAATTCTATATCCCCTTCACCAGGTCTCAAACCTGCTACTGCTATCGGAAAGAGATTCTCTATCCCTAGAAGGAGATCTGATCTACAAATCCGTCTTATAGAAAAGCGGTACAGGGTACCTTAGGCTTCACGCAACAAGAAGTGGAGTTTTGTCGCTTCACTCTCTATAGGCCTAAACCGCTTACTTAAAGTATAGATTGATACACCAGACTTTTAGAACAAAACTGAATTGATAGGATAGGATAGATTTCAACAAGCTTTACTGAATCGAACAGAAAGAAGAAAAGATACCGGAAGGACACAAAAGGGAAGTGATCGGAAAGACTTAAACCAGCTTTACCGTGATAACTAGAACCTGAGGAAGGAGAGATTGAACCCACCTTTAGTAAAGGAAAGAAGAAGGTTGTTCTCCTTAACTGAAAATTTTCAAATAAAACATTGAGAGTCCATTCTATCGGCTAGCATAAGTGGTGAAGCAAGATGGGATAGCTAACTAAACGGGCTCTTTGGTATGGAAAAGAAAGACCTTACATTACTCTTTAAAGCTAGAACAGGAACAGGAAAGAAGAAAGGGTGTTAAAAAATCTTCAAATTCAATACATGTTGATCTTGACTTTCAACATATACGAAGGATTAAAGGAGATGGAAAGAACTCAAACAACTAGCTTTAATTTTAGAAAAACACAAGAGGAGATAAATAAGAAAGACATAAAGAAGCCTACCCACTTCGAAGGGGAAGAAATAGTGGGGTATTCTCCTGTATCAACAACTATTAATCGTGTCTTTATTCTAGCAGTATTGGCGAAGCAAGTTCTCAACTAAGATGAAAATGATAGATACGACTAAAAAAATAAGAGCCTTCGGATGTTTACGTTTACTGGTCATTCCTAAACAGCTCAGACTTAAAGCAGCTATTAATACAGCTCTTTAACCTCCTAGCTTGCGAGAGAGAAATTCTTTTCTCGCACTCTACATATAAACATTATCTTTTTGTTCATAGCCTGGACTTTAGTTCATCAGTTCATCGGGGAAAGGAGAATTTACTATAAGAGAGCAGGGATTTTCTGCTCAATAGGTGTTGGGGTACAGAAAGAGTAAATTTTGCTTGGTCGCTTGACGAATGGTTTTTTACGACGTTAGTGAGAGCAGAGTCCAAACCAAAACCAATTCATTCTCATACAATAATTAGAATTGGTGGCAAAGCTCTTTATAAATCCATAAATTAAGTTTTCTAAGAAAGAAAGTCATCAAGCTAGCAAGGCTACGAGTAAGCCTAAAGCTAGTTGTTCAACCGTTCAGCTAACAACACTTTGAGAAAGCACGCGAGGAAGCAAAGAAAATGGAGGCTCGAAAGTTGTCTATTCTTTGGATTGAAGAAAGAATAAAATTCTGTCTCATCCATTAGCAAGTGAGCCAACATTTTTAATTCAAAATCTTTCTTTCCAAGTGAGTCATCAATAAAGCATTTTCATCTTTCTTTCTCTCTTTCTAGCAGGTAGGCAAGTATTGGCATGTGAGCTCAAGTTCAAGTCTTGCAAAGGTTTCTTAGTAGTTATGTGTAGTCAACTTTGGAAAGGATAAAGTAGCAAGGAAGTAGGGATTCAAGTAAAGAATCCGCGGAAAGCCCAAAATTGTCTACAACGAGTCATATAGCTGAATCCAATTTGAGTGACGAGAGCAAAATCCTTATCTGCGAATAATGTAACGAGCCTGACTTCATCCTTATCGGGGAGTGGAGGCTTGTTGCTCGACTGAATCCGAAGATGAATCAAAGAATCTGCAAGCTACAAGAACAAAACGAGTAGAACTCACCGAGTTTTTTTGAAGAGTAGGAAAGAAAGCTCGAAAGTTAGCTTTGTTTGTATTAGCTACATACTATAGACTGAATTAAAATCAAGATACGAGCAGGCAAGCTGTCTAGTATAGCGCTGGCCTCTATCTCTATAAAGTAGTTTACGGAATCAATGTTAGATGCAAGCGAGCTTCAGGATTGGATTTGATAAAGAAGGCTTAACTATCTAAGTGAGTAGGGTATAACGGATAAGTACTCGCGGAAAAGAAAGAACAAAGCAAGAAAGCAAGCCAAGTTTATCGAGACAAGTCCCACAGAGAACGAGCATAGGGAGATAGAAGAATAATAGGAAATTTCTCTTTGAGAAGTAACACTTTTTCTTATGCGAATCTATCGCATTAAGAGAATTCAACATATTTTTTCTTGTATGTTAGAAGGTGCAGAACGTTAAAAGCAAGTGGGCCTCTGGCCACACTACCAACCCTCACTACGGCTTGTTTTTAAGCTCTAGTTCTCATGGATTCTAGCTCCAAGATATTGCTTTCGCTTTGAGCGCGAAGCTCGTTGGGACTTGCTGAGATCAAATGAGATATCCCAACTTTTGATTGATTGTTAAACTAGCAGATCCCATGAACCAGACACCGGATGGATAGTGTACCAATCAATTTTGTTGGAAAGATGGCTGATAAGTGTCTAAATGTACGTATTTGAGTGTATGTGTTTGTTACCTCTAGCATGTATTTTCATTAGAACTGATGCCCGTTTTGTGCTTAATCGTGTGTTATTTGCTTTGCAGGGCACAGGAACACCATGGATGACACTAGGATATGATTCGGGTGAAAAAGAGAAGAAAACCAGGGCGCGGTACTGTAGCTGGAAGTATTGTAGCATCGACACTGTAGCAAGATCATCGTAGGCATCCATCGTGAGCACATGGAGAGTTTCAAGTCGGGATTTGGATCATCGCATCTGCCTCAATGCCTGCCCGAGTATAGAGCCCGGGATAATCACTGTAGCTATAATAGAAGATATTTACTTGATGGAGTTTGCCTACCCCAAATAGTGTCGATGTTGAGCTCCATAGCGAGTGGTATAGCCCTCAGGATG
>NW_024087943.1:0-14728 GCF_009730915.1 Dioscorea cayenensis subsp. rotundata
AATGAGAAATGGAAAGGGGAGAAGTTTGGAAGCGTTTGTCTGGCGAGGGGCAGAATGGAAGAGGTAGGGAGAGTTAAGGAAGAGATGTTTGCTGGGAGAGTTGGAAGAGAGAGAGGAGAAGGAGGTGGTGGTGGGGAGGGTGGAGTTGGGAGAAGAAAGGGAGACTAGTGGTGGTGGTGGTGGTGGTGGTTGTGGAGGGAGTATTTTGGGAAGGGGGTGAGGGTGGATTTGAGTTGGAGCTGAGCTGGAGAGGGAGAGGGGCTTAGTGGGAAGAAGAAAGAGAGTGATACAAAGCTCTGAGTAAGGGCATTATAGAGTGTTAGGAAGAGAAAGAGTTCTGTGTGAAGAGAAAAAATTTTATGGTTTCATGGCATTTTGAGAATGAAGGGAGAGAAAAGAGTTTTTATGGTTTTGGCACTCCTAGAAGAGTCGTGAAGAAGAAGGGAGCATGAAAAGGTGGTGAGAGTTGATGGAATGGAGAGTAGTATTTTGACCATAAAAGTGTAGATGATGATGAGGACTAAAGTAAAAATCACATATATTTATATAAAATTATATTTATATATATAGTGGAATAGTAACAAAGATTTCAAAATATGAGTATGATGATTGATGTAAAAGACATGAGACTATAAACAGTGACTGCTGACTCTTATTCAAACCAATTATTATTATGACAGGTACTATGTTTTTACCTGATAATTTAATCAATCCACTCTTGTTGTATCTGCTGTATACTGCGAAATTAAAGGGATAAATTTATCTTTTAATAACTAGTCTTGATCAATTTTATAAATTTATAAAAAGTTGTTATTTTATCAGAAATAATACTATCATATATTACTAAACAAAGTTGTTAATATCTACTTGATGATAAATTTAATAAATAATACACATTATAATACATCTAAAATGAAGAATTACTACTACGAAATATTTTTCCATCTTTATATTATAATAAAATAAAATAAAATATAAAGCGACATGCGTTTTCCATTTAAAAATTGGTAAAATGATAAATATTTAGAAGTGAGACTTAAAGATCTTATTAAAAATCTTACAATGCTGTCCATAGCTTTCAAAAGGAAAATCCGGCGTTTTACTCTGAGAAGATCAAAATGTCATGGGCTTATAAAATGGTACGCATAAATAATACTAACCAAGGAGCGTTTGATTACTTGATAATGTAGAAAGATTCTACCGTGTTGCCATGGTAGTACGATTTTGATAATAATAATGCGTTCTTCAGACATAAATATTATCGAAAAAGATGTAATACTCTTATTCTACAATGATTTAGTGTCTGTCTTGAATCGCGTCGAGTATTCTTATAACTTTTGTAAATGGAATTCGTTGTGATATTGACAGCGGTCGTAAAGCTGAAATCAATGAAGTTTACGTGATATATGGTTTATATTAAGTACCGCGATATTATTAATAGTATAATCAATATACGTTCAATATTGTTATACTAATGTCTTGTGTAATATCATTACCACAAACTGGAAGCGAGTAAAGTAGCAGTGCTGCATTTACATTTCATTTGCGTTTCTTTACGTCATGCATTGGACTATATTTATATTTCCACATGATTTATTTATATATACATAAAAGCTGGAAGCAGAAGAGGAAATGAGTGCTTAACAGGGCCGTGAGATATAGAAACAGGGCTGGGAAGCTGTTTCAATGTGGGGGCTGGAGTCAGGAGTGCAGTGGTGTCCTCGGGAGACAGGCCCATTGGATATATGACCAAAGATCACAGGCCCTTTTCCACACTTTCTGGATCCACAGCTGTCTTGCTCCCTTACGTCATCCACTACCGTCCACTCTGCCTCGAGGATTTGTTTTATTTTGTACTTTCTTTAATTACATAAACTTTAAATGTATAACACACCTCCACTGTTTTGGTACATTGTAAGTACAGGTAATAAAAGTAGTAATAATAATAATAATATTAATAATAAAAGTATAATGCTTAGAATTAGTATGTTACTTTTCTCTTGGTGTTTACTCTAACTTAAAAATATAGTTGAGTCGCATGAAAAGTGTCTTTCATTTGAGATCATCTTGCAGTGGAGTTCTTTGTTTTGAAATGGGCTTCGTGGCATTTCAAAAGTGAGAAATTTAGAGTATTTCAAATAGAAATCGATTAAGATATTATAAATAATAATAATAATAATAATAATGTTTGAAAATTTAAATTTTAGAGAAGATATATTTAATAAAGCTATGTCGCACTATATATATATATATATCTAGCTATATATAATAATGACTATGATTTTTAAAGAGATAAATTATACAGCCGTATAAAATAAAAAGATATGATGGATTAATTAAAGGGAATCAAAGATCTTATAATAAATGCCTTCTCTTTTTAGCACCCAGAGGCCAGAATGGCGTTTAGATTTCTAGGTTGTGTTTTAGAAAGTCAGATTAACTGATTATTAAATTAAAATATTTATTCAAATATATATATACATCGTCTTCTGATCAGTTTTTAAGGGAGAGGTCTTGTTCACCCTCGTAATTTTTCAAGCTTAAAACCCTATCGACTTTTACTCGCGGACTGTTACCCTCGGATTATATTTTGCATTCAAACTTTACCAGCTTCCCGTGTGGGGATTGGGCGGAGGTCGCGATATGAAAGTGCTGCCTGACGAAAGGTGGGAAAAATGGCTGACGTCATAAAAGACTTTAACTGTCGTGGATTTTCGATGCCTCTTTTAGCACTTTTCTCAGAACAAAGTTTAGAAGGCTCATATCTTTGATAACTACTTGCATTCTTGTTCTTGTTCTTGTTCTTGTTCTTCTTCTTTTTCTTCTTACTCGTTTGAGTGTATTCGAGTTTTAGTCTCTTCGAGTTAAATTATGGAGAGTTTTTGTGCTGTTGCTGAGATACTGTCGAGGGAGGGGCCAGTGCTAATGTTCACGGCGACTTCTTCAGAATCGGGTGTTAGGTGTTGAAATATGTGGCGATGAGGGTCTCGATATTTCACGTGTCGAGGTGAAGTTTATCACACCCGATGGGACGTAAAGCAGTATGTCTCATATAAAAGCGAGGTTGACTTCGGTAGCATGTGTCGCGTCGCAGCTCCATCTTCAAATATTACATTGTTGATCTTGTTGTTGGGGCGGATGATGTGGCATCGTATCCTCACGAAAGCAGTTCTTCTCGTTGTAAGTTTCTTCTCGTTTATGTTTATATAGTTGTAGAAGTTAATTATTGTTTATTATCACTGTCCTGTTTACATTTATCAAGTTTCCATTTAAACACTATTGTCTCCGATTAACTATTAACTTATTATTTAACTTTTTGTTTTAACGTTTAAGATTTATGTTTATCGTTTAAATATTTTTTGTGTCTGTTTAAATATTGATCGTGTTCGTTTAAACTAAAAGTGTTGGCGATTCAGAATCATGGTCGCTTACATTTCCCATCATGGCGAGACGAGGGTGTGGCATGCGCTTCACTTTCCTCGTCCGATCAAAATGTGAAGTGTTGTCGTTGGATATTGGACAATGTTTTTGGGCGTTGAACATTTCAGAGGCACTTAGGAATTTTGCAATCAAAAGGAATTTTTGACTTCAAAGTCTTGAAGAGCGAGAAACAGGGTATTTGTGGAAGGAAGCTCGACTTCAAAATATGGCGTATAAGGGCTATATTCCCGATACTGGGACGATAGCGAGCTGATGGATGAAAATCATGACTAGCGTTCTGCGGCTAGCTTTGTGAGAGAAAGGCAGACTGGGTGTCCTGAGGCGAGAGGATCGAGTCGATGGCGTCAAGGGTCCGCAAGTTGCGTTGTAGCCATTACCCGCGTTTGGTCTCGTCGCTTGAGATCGTGGAATGAATACTATTCTTGAAACTAAGCATTGTGTATATACTTCTTATTATTGTTTAAATATTGAACTTTATATTTAAATATACTCTTACGTTTTAAATATTTTTATTCTACATTTAGCTATTATTTTTATCGTTTAAAAATAAATTTGTATCACTTAAAATGTCTAGCGAGGATGGTGCTAAGCGGTTCCCAATACGTAATTAATACGCTCGGTTCCCCAGCGTTTCCACTCAGTCGCACATAAAAATCGGAACATTACATTACGCTCTATAAGAGATTATTAAGTAATAAGGATATTTTTAAAGCGAGGAAAATATTAAGTATATTTTTGTTGTAATTACATTGATATTATTAAATAATAAGGATATTTTTAAGCAGAAAATATTAAATTTAAGCAGAGGAAACCTAAACTTAAAGCAGGAAAAGCGAAAGTTAAAAGGGCAAAGTTATCATTATCTGATTAAAATGAATGTTGATATTAGCCAGATAATGAAAATGAAAATGAAGCAGAACCCTACCGATAATGTACCCTGCGGACTACAATATCATCAACAAAACAGAACCTCAAAAGCGAAGCGAGAATGAATTTAATTGAATTTAGATACATGTACATTTACATTGACAAAATTTGTCGTGTTCTTGGAAAAATGAATTGAATTTAAAGCTGGTTTACATTTGAAACTATTACACCTATCATATGACTATGACCCGCTTGCGTACATCTCCTACAGTTCGTTTTACGGTAAAAGCGGAGTTTAAACTAATTCGTTGATATTTCACAATGAACTATATACTTAAGCATCTTTGAAAGTGTATGTTAAACAATGAATCTGGATTATTAAAGAAAGAATCGTGTATACAAATATAGAAAGAATGACTAAGAACCGCTTGCGAAGACTCTCTGGGCTGATGCATGTGCCCTCCCCACTCCCTAAGTATCGCGGAAACATACCTTAGTCGCATGAGATAAGGGGCGTCGGTCTGCGGTACCCGTAGCTTCTCAGCGTGAGTAGCGCTCGATAAACCGCATGACATGAGCCAGCTGCAGTCGACACTTCCTTTTTACAGTCAGTGGGGCTTGATTAGTCGTGAACAAGCGGGTGCTGCTGATCGCCGACTCGCCCAACTCCATAGTCGATCTGAGTCGAATAGGTTTCGCTGTCGAGATATACAAGTTCGTATTAGAATGCAGATTATTTCTGAGACACTATTACACGAAACCACAAATTATTAAAAGCACTTACCATTTCTAGCGCGTTTTTATCGTATTCTTACGCTTTGGCATGAAGAATAATGCACAGTATTCTTGTTTTTCATTGTCGAGGGCGACGACATGGAAGTGGCACTCATAGTGTCAGGGAGGATAGCGATGTCCACTTCATACAAGTTGCTTGCTGGCATCTCAGATCATGCAGCCATCGTGGATTCAGTATGCGTCGTCGCCTGCTCTGACATGAACAAGGCCGGTGGCCGTGTGATGGGCGCGCCTCTTATAGCGATATGGCACTCGGCTCATGCGTCTTTTTGCAAGATACATCACGAATGCGTCCATCGCGTACGTGCGTGACCGTCTCGCTTCCCTCGGCGGTCGAGATAGATTGGCCCGTGTGGTGCTTGCGGTCGTTCTTCCACTGCAGCAGTCTTGTGGTTGAGCAGACAAAGACATGTAAAACAATGTTGTAAGTATAAAATTAAGCGTTAAAGTATAAACTTTAAATTCTATATTGAATGTTTAAAGTGATAGCAGTAATATTTAAAAAGGTATCACTTATAAGTTAAATGTTATACGTAAATTTTAAGCGTTAACGCTCCTACTTAAATGGTAACTAAAAGCAGTTTAAACAATATCATAAAAACTTCAAACTTACTTGTCCATAGAGGCGGTTGAGGGAAGATCCTTATCAACTCACTGCTCGTACTTATTGGCAGCGATTAGCGGCGTATTTTTCTTGGAATGAAGACTTTCCGAAGTTCTTCTACTTTTTATTGGCTTCCTTTAATGGGGGCACGGCCAGGCATCAGCGGGAGACACTTCCTTACATGCTTCTTGTTCTTGTGGGATTGTGTACGCGCTCGATGCGGCTGCGATCGACCGTTAGTTCCACCGTGAATTCCCGCTCGTTGAGGATAGACTCAGCGACCTTCTCAACCAGTGAGTTCCATCGGCGGCGACATCGATGGGAGACACAGCGTTTATGCGGTTGTTCTTCTTCATGGATTGTGTCCATCTTTGATGCCGCGATCTGCCGGGCAGCGGTTCCAGCCGTATGCATGATGTACGTCTAACAGCAGTCGGCGATCTTTTTCCACCGCGGCAAACTCAGCGCCATCTTGATCTCCTCGCGTGATGGGCATGTCATCAGCGTTAACAACATCGACTGGCGATGGTCGCTAGCTGCCGATCAGTCTTTCGCTATTATTTCATCGTCGGTAGCGGCACGGGTGGAGACGGAGAGCATTATTGTTTTCCTCTTTTTGCAAGCTTCTTGAATGAGGCCGTCTTTGAAGGGGCCGCCCCGATGATGTCCTCGTCGTCGAACTCCGGCGGCGTATCAGTCCCGGGTGCTTCATTTGTTTGAAGGGAAAGCGCGATCGATTGTGTGTATGGACGGCCTTCAATCGCCTCCACCGGCGACAAGCCGAGGGAACTCGATCATCAAAATCTGGCAAGCTGCGCGAGAGTTGCGAGTGACATCCTCGCCCTAGTGCTGTGGGAGGCGCCACGTTCGGGGGACAGCTGGTCGGGGAAGCAGCGGTCGAGGCGGGGTGGGGAGGGCTTCTCCGGCCTCGGCGAATGCGTTTTGGCACGAGGCGGAGAGCGGCGTCAGTAGCGAGGAAGAGGTTGCCCTCTCATCTTGCCTTTGAGCAAGCGATTCGGAGCAATAGCATCCAGGCCGAGCGGTTGGCCCGAACAAATACTTCTTCATCGACATTAGCGAAACCACTTTCGAAACTAGCATGTGTAAAGCAAACAATCTTAGCGAAATTATTTTAGTTTCAAACAATTAAAACTATATTTACACATGTAACTCGTATATTTAAACGTTATAACCTATTGTGTTAAACGAGTAAACAAACAAATTAAACATTAAACTAAAAAGTTTAAGCGGTAGTTGAACAAAGTTAAGCGGTAAGTTATAATGTTAAAGCGATAGATGAATAAAAGTTAAAGCGGTAAATGTATGGTTAAACGTTAACGTCTACAGTTAAACAAAATATTTTTGAATTATTACCTCTTTTCCTTCGAGAGATGACAAACTCGTCTCTATAAATCGCTTGCTTCGGTAAGTATTTTTCAGCAGTACGCAGCATCCTTGGGATCTTGCAGAAACGGACTTTCTTTCCGGTTCCGGTCAGCTCGTAAAACCAGATGTTAAGCGCTACCGTGCAACCCTTAACATACCCGGTGTTGGTCTTCTTCCCCGCGCATCTAGATTGCACTCGGGTAGCGGCTTGTGGTATGTCCTCCATAAGCCACTTGTGCGTCGCTTGCGCCCGTGCGTAGTGCCCCATTCCGGTGAGATCATCGACGTAATCAGCGATCGATTAGGAACCGAGCGGGGAGGTATTTGGGAAGAGGATTGTACCCGGGAGGTACGCCATCGATGGTTTGGCAAAATTCTCCTCTTCTCCCCTACATCCCAGCGAGTTGTTGAAGAGTGCTCGATGGAGTCTCTCGTGTCTCTCGTCGTCTTCGATAAATACCTCTCTTGAAAGTGACCGTGTTTTTCTTCTTCGAAACACATGCCTCCCCATCGCAGCGCAGCGAAAACGATTGCCACATCTTCGGGCTCGAAAGTCGACATGCTTTTCCCCGATCCCTGAATTTATTGATGCGGTTATCGTATCTCCGCAGAGAGAGTCAAGAAGGGCCCGCTCTTGGTATCTGACTTCCAACTCGATAAATCTGTGAGCGGTGTTCTTCGGATGATCTCCCGATGTCGAGGATCATGTGAACTTTCAATTCGCCACGGTCTCCACTACCGGTGTCAAGTAGCATCGCCCGTTAACTAGATTGACCGCCATAATCACAAGACTGCGACAATAACAGACACATTGTTAAGCGGAAATGTAATTTGTTAAGCGGTAAACACTCGGTTCTTAAACACCGATATCATTTTTTTAAGCGGTGGCGTATACTATTAAGCAGGAGATACAAATAATTAAGCGGAGGCGAACTAACTTAAACATTAAAGCTCATTGTTTAAAGCGGAGACCTCATTTTTTACAAATCGCAACCATATCAGCTGAAAGGAGTAGCGTAGATTATAAACATTACACAAAGCACAACAATCGGAAAAACCATTTTCGATCGTATACATAGAGCGAAAATGTAAAAACAAAAACAAAAACCCTAGCCGAGACATCTCCTGCGAGACTAACAAAAACCCCGAGCCCGATTAATCCCCACGAAGCTTGATGTCTTCCAACAAAACAAAATCACAAACCAAAAACCGAAAAATGTCTCTTACGTATGATGAATAGTTAACAAAAAAACCATAATGAATACCTTAGGCGCAAAAGTGACGAAATCTCAGAATACTTGCAGGGACTTCTTCTTGAGGGCCTGGGTGGAAAGGGAAGAGTGCTTAGGGTGGGAAGAGAAGAGTGGAGACGCAGAGTTGAGTGGAGTCGCGAGTTGAGAGAAGACAAGCAGCTGTAATGCCTAAGAAAAACCCACCCACTTCCTCTCACACCGCCGAAATGGGTGCAGCCACGACTTCCCGTACAAGGGCATTTTCGTCCATAAAATTTTAAATACACTCCGTTTAATGCCGTTACGTACTTTGGGGGTTTCAAAATCATGGAGTTGAAAAGGAAGGGGTTTTTGGGTATTCCGAAACTATGGGGGTTTGTTTGGCAATTTGGCAAAGTTGTAGGGTTTTTTTGGCAATTTCCACTTATTATTATTATTTGGGATTTATTTGGGGATATATTTGGGTTAGAGAGAACTGAGAAGTGATGTGTGAGGCTGGAGAGGACTGCAGGAGATGATTTCTAAGTAAAAGCATTAGCAATTTAGCATTTGGAGATAAAAGAGTGATTCTGTCTTCTCAAGCAATACAATGCTTCTTGTGTTTAGTCCCAAACCCTCTGAAGACTGGAGATGATGATGATGATGATGATCAGAGCTCTGGGTTGGAGCCTTTGAGTTTTCCATGGTTAGTTATTTATTTTATTTGGCCATGGGATGGGATTTATTGAGTTAATGAATGTGTTAGTGATGGGGATGATGATGATGATGATGATGATGATGATGTGTTGTGAGGAGATTGAAGTGGAGGGGATGAGTATTGTTTAAGTGAACAGTGAAATTAAGGAAATGACTGCTGGTGTTGTTGGGGATCGGAGACACAGGGGTTAACAACATCAGACAGACATCGGAGGTGGAGGAAATGAAGTCTATTGTATTGTGTTTTTTAGTTTTTGCTATTTCCTTTTGCCCTAGTTGGTGCTAGTACGTCATTCCTTTCAAACTAGTTTTTTATTTGGTTAATAATAAGCTCTTGGAGCTCTTTCTTCTTCTTCTTCTTCAAAACTGAGTAATGGCTTCAATTACTCGGAGGACTAATGAATTGGAATAATGAAGTATTTATCTACTGTTATTTCGAGTTGATGAGAAGGTTAAGAGTCCTTTTTTTTTGGTGCCTTTCATTAATTGGGTTTCTTTTGTTGTAAGTTGTTTGATGTTAGTTCATGTGCAAACATAACCTTTGTTGGTTCTTAATGTGATTGACCAATGTTCAGAAAAAATTCATTAGAAAAGCCATAATTACTTAAAAATTCGTCACGCTTACAAATAAAATACATTTGAAAGGCGGTGACCACTTTCGATCCGGGTCACGCTTGAACAACAAAGAGCTCGAGCTTGTCTGGCTAAAAAAATATAAATAATTTCAATCCATTACCCTCGGTTGTCATGTCGTCATCTTGGCGTTGTTCGCTCGGTTCTATCTATTGATGACAAGTGAGGGGCTTGCAATGCCGTCGTGGTGATCTATCTTACTCCTTTCCTTGCATCCTTTTTTTGTGTTTTTCTTGCTTTTTGGTTTTGATATTTGATTTAAATCTAGGAAATGTTGGTTCTGTGTTATGGATTAGAGCTTTTCATTGTGGAGTTTTTATTGAACCCGATTGTTGTGTTGAATGATTTGCGAGGCGAGATTGAGCTTGGACTTTTGAGAGTAAGTGTTCATTATCGGTGGTTTTTGAACTGATTTAACAATGAAAGGCTTGTTTTTTCTATCTGAATCCATTCTTATTATTGGTCAAGAATGAAATTTTTGTCATGCCTTTTACCAAATATGTTGTTTGTACATTGCTTTTTGTTATATATTTTGGTCAATCTCATGTGATTCTAGTTAACAAACCTGTTTTTGGTAAAAATCAAATTTTTTTTTCCATGCTCAAGAGAATGTTAATATGTTGTTTATACATTGTTTTTGTTTTATATTGTGTTCAATCTCTTGTGATTCTTGTAATGCAGTGAGTCTGCCATTTCTAGTTGAACGAGTTCGTTTCCCGAGTTCTTTAATTTAGGAAAAACATATCATTTTCTCGATGCTCATAAGATGTACTCTGACAAATAAGTGTTTGCTTCTAATAAGAGGATATCCAGCACCAATATTTGTTTTGAGAAATTAGTTATTAGTTCTTTTCATAACATAATCTTGTGATGATGCTATGAAAATAGCATCATTTAATTGATACATCAATTTCTTGTGATGATAATTTGTGGCTAGCAGATTTTGATGCATCCATTTATTTCTCGAACAGGGCTTTTGTGTTCGGCTGCCGGAGTATATCTATGCTTCTCCATCAATTGGATGATTAGCTTGCAAAGGAAATCAAATTTAATGGATGCTAATCAAGTCCTCGTGATTTTTTTGTGAGAGCTCCGTTCACCAACCGGACTACGGAGACATCAATTGGAAACTTAATGCAACCATGTGGCAATCTAGTATGGTATTGGTGGAAGTGATTCTAAGTTTCTCATTTTTTAAATATTGATGTTGGCTGGGTTTACCTTGTGACACTTATGGCGAGTATCGACATCTTTGATTAGTGGTTCCTTCGATGAAGCGCGGATGCTTAAGAATGTTGAAGCATGTGAATGGTTAACGAGCGCAATTCCTAACCTTGAAGTGCCAAATCTGAATCCATGCTATGCTAACATGCAGATGTATGTGTGCTATCCCTTGTTTGAAATGCCAATTATTCCTGGTCAGGATCCATCACTTTTCTTTTGGTTGCACGAGAATGAAGAAGTAATCCATTTTTTGCATGACAAATATCACTTACTTTTTCATGTCATACCAAATAACTCTTTGATGCATAGCCATATTACATATTCTGCTGGCAAACGAATATATTATATGCTGGAAATAAAACGCTATTGGAGATAAGTATTTGGAGCTTTTTACAATAGTTCCTGAAAAGTAATTGAAGAGTATTCTCCTATTCTTTTATCTTCCTTCAAATCCTACTATAAGGCTCAAAACAATGAAATAGGCATGGGCAATAATTGAAATTGAGCTTAAGTTAATAGATTCAATTTCCCCGAAATGCTACTCCAATTTATTTATTGCTACTCATTGTTCCTTTAACAAGTCAATCATTGATATTGACAAGTTATTTTTAAAATGATTGCATAGGTTAAGGAAAAACGTGCTGACTTAGAAAAGTTAAAGGGCACTTTTGTTTGTGGGGCTTCAGGGATCTTAAGGAAATATTTTGGCAGTTTAGTAGATTTTATGATAAGCGACAAGAGTCATTTTTCACAGGTAAATTTGCAGCTTAATTTTGTTCTAGCAGTTTACACCAATAAATTTTGATATTTAAATCCGAGTTTTTTTAAACCATGCAGTGAGGACAGTTGAAGAGGCCTGATCATGCAGATCTGAGGTACAAATGTCGGACCTATGCATGGCTTAAATTTTGATATTTAAATCTCAGTTGATGCGGCAGGATTTGTGAGTCAGTTAATTGATGATTTGGAGTCCAGAATTTCAATGCAGTTTGGCAGGGTAAGCGTAGTTTTATGTTTACACTTCCATGGATCAACTCCTTCAAACATTTGGAAATGCTCTCATTATGGTAACTTATTGTGATCTTAGTTTGTTGAAGAAGCTTGCCATCAGATAGAGAGAAATGAGCTTAATGTCTGACAAATGGGACAGCTATCTTATATCCAAAGGTAAACTTGATGAAATTTTAATCTTTAAATTGTAATCTGGTTTTTCTAAATCTCTAGACTAAGGCTTGAAGATTGAGTTTGATCTAACAAGTCTTTTTCTCAGTTAGAATATGTCAGCCTATTGTTGCTACTAGGTGCTAACTTCTAAGACTTAAAATATAATTGAATGAAGACATGAAAAGTCTAAAATGTTACTTAAAAAATAGGCTATGTTTGATACCAGGAAATATGTCCATCCTAATCCATAATTTATGTAGCTGCCAAATTTAATGCCCTTGAACCTTCTCAATTTTATGTTCACTTTCTATGTTGTGTACTTTTACGCTTGTACATTAATTGTCATTATCCCAACTAATTGATGTCTACATATTAATACTAACACAAAAATCACTGTCATCATGTATCCCTTTAGCCTGCTTTTGAGTTGCATCATATTCTAGACAATTTAAAGCAGCGACTAGGATTCCACAATGGTGGCTCAGAAGTAGCTAGTGCTCTTTTCTTTCACGGATATGTTTTGTTTGTTTCCTCCTATTAACAGTATTGTGCACTATTTGGTTTGAACCAAATTAATCAACCAAAACAAGTCAATTTAGTGTATTTGGTTTGATTTGATATTTACATCATTTTGTTCAGTTTAATATTTTGATATTTTGGGGTATGCAGTTGTTCAATTTTGGGTTTTATAAATTCAACCTGAGGTGTTGAACCCACCGAACAAGTTAAACCTTTAAAATGTTTAAGTTGGGAGCTATTTATAAACTGAATCAAAAAATTTTGGTCTATCCTCTCAAAGGCTTGGAGGCCCAAGCCTTAGTCTCTTGAAAACCAAACCGAATAAACTGAAATGACCAAACCGGCCCAAAATTTTGTAGGAATTAATATTGTGAAAAACTGCAACTGAACTAACTGAGCTACTGAACTTCATATGGTCAGTTTGGTTTTCTGTTTATTTTTTTATTTTTTGTTAAAGTGGATAAACCACAAATGCATTAATTCTGTTTATTCAAAATATTGGCCAGTTTGTTATTAAAAAAGTATGAAACTGAAAATTTTCATTTGTTTATTTATTTTGTTAAACTTGAATTGATTGGGTGCATACCCCTACCTATCAATGGGTTGTAACATGGGGTTCAGGAAATTTGGTTATGCTTGTGCAGTCACATTATTCCATATTTTAGTAGTCTTTATAATTCGGTTTTGACAGATCACTTGAGTAGTTTGTTCTAGTTAATACAAAAGACACCATCATTCATTATCATATGATTGATTTCTGATATTGGATTCTATTTAGACACTATAATGTTCTTGTTTTAATTTGCTTTATGGTTAAACATGTTATTGATATTAAGATTTAACCAAGCATTATTGATCTTATATGAATATTCCATTTTTTTTTCTCCTTTTGTCTGTAGGTTTGCTATGCTTGCAACAAGGATGGAGCAATACATCCAGGGCAATCGAGGGATTTGGTTGATCAATCATAGGGGAAAATTGTGAGAATGAGAAACAATGTCCCCACTTTAGCTTAGAGTTTAATCAGCTTGCTGACCTCACTTAACAATGCCATCCTGACTAATTTCTGAACTCCTAACTTTCCAATGACAGCTGAAGAGTTCCTCTAGGTTTTTTTTTTAAATTAATTTTTTATAAGTTGATGAAAAGGATGCTAATGATATTGGAACAGTTAAGCATGATATTTTTGCGACATTGGTAAAGATTGCTCAAGCAGACCCAAAATATGCTGACATTTTACTTCTAGAGAATTATGCAGCTTTTCAGAACAGGTTATGAGCAGTTTCCATCATTGTCTAAATAGTCCCTAGATAAAAATTCTTTCATTTTACTTTTCTTAATCTGTCATGTCAGGATTAACCTCCTTTAATATCTGTAGCACAATTATATGTTCTGATAGACTGCACTTCCTTTGACTTCCAGCCTTTATGATTTGGCCAATGTAGTACCAACACTTGCAAAGTTCTATCACCAGGCTAGTGAATCATACGAGCAAGCTTGTACACGCCATATCAGCATGATCATTTACGTTGTATGTTCTATCACCCTGAAGAAAAAGTTGTGATATTAAATTTTATCCACACCCTCCCCTTTTGCTGGATCTTTAAGTCTTTATTTATATTTGAGAGATATTGATTCATTAACAATATCATATTTTTGCAGCAATTTGAAAAATTATTCCAGTTTGCTCAGAAAATAGAAGATTTGATGTACACAATCACACCTGAGGAGGTAATTAACTGTGAAACACCTTCGTTATGTTGTTTACCAAGAATTCTTGTAAGTTCTCAGAAACGTGGTGCTTTTCATAAGTTCACAACTCCAATTTTGAAAATACACTACTGAAGAAGTATACAAAGTTTATAGCATAATAAAGCAGAGTTTATGCTTAGAGCTCAGAATCAGATAACCACTTAATAACCAAAGTGAGCTAGCTGTCTGTCATTTATTTGACCTAACTTGCAGTATTAACAGAAGCTCTCACTTGTTTCAAAATTCTCAATTTGGCGTTTGATTACTGTACCTTAACCTAGCCAACTTGGTTGTCAACTTTGAATTGTAGTGCACCCTAATTCTATAATCTATCTCCAGCCCATGTCTTGCATATTTGCTATCGCAATCATAATCTAAAGGAGTCACTTCCATTGCCCAAACAACATTAGGCATA
>NW_024087944.1:0-62852 GCF_009730915.1 Dioscorea cayenensis subsp. rotundata
TAATTTGTATCAAAAAGGTATCCAAAGTTGTGTATTTCAACGGCAGTGACCCCTGACCAAAGCTCGGCCATTTAAGCCGATGTGGCCGAGTCATCTCGGGTATTCCAACCCCAAGGCTTCCATCTAGTCGCGAAGCTTGGTTTGTACCCCCATCAAAACAAAAAGATAGCCGAGCGAGAAGCCAGTTATGCTGTCACGCTGGCCGAGAAGCCCCTTTTCGCTGGGAATCTCAAATTTGGACAAGTGGGTTCGTCTTGACCGGCGGAGATTGTGATAGACAAAGTTTAGGGTTTTGTGAGAATCGGAATCGGTGAAGGAGCGCTGTCGCATCAAGCTCGCTGGTTTCTGACGCATCGTAGATGGCGGTTAACTCGAGATTCGGGTGAGGGTGAGGAAGCACCCGGATCACTGAAGTATTTTCTTTTTCAGTAGATGTGATGCTTGTGTTTTGTTGGATGAACAAAGCGCTTCAAGAAGCTTCGATGTGTTTATATACGCCTAGATGTACACATGACTGTTGATGTCCTATTGTTTTAGTGTGTTAATGTCATGGGGGTCTTAGTTGAGTGAAATAAATTAGGTTGTCATGGTTTTGTTATGGTTTTTATTGTTTTTAAATCCCACCTGCTGATGGCATTTACCCGAGTGATTGTGTTGTGTTTAATTCCACCGATTGATAGGAAACTTTCTTACCCCAATCGCTTGTCTTGGCAATCGGCCTCCCCTATTTTGTCTATTCTAGTTGCATATTCAATTGAGTTATTAGTTTGTCCCCGCTTTTCTCTTTTGTGTGGTGTGAAATAATTAGGTTGTTATGGTTTTATTTTTTTCAATGCCATTCTGATGATGCCATTTACCCGAGTGATTGTGTTGTAGTTTAATTCCCAAAACCGATGGATAGGAAACTTTCTTACTCCCCAATCATTTGTCTTGGCAACCGGCCTCATTTTGTCCATTCTAGTTGCATATTCAATTGAGTTATAGTTTGTCCCGCTCCCTTTCTCCGTTAGTGTGTTAATGTCACTGGGCGGGTCTTAGTTGTGTGAAATAATTAGGTTGCTATGGTTTTATTGTTTTTGATACCCATTCTGGTGACAAATTTTCTGCTTATTATTGTCTACATATATTTAAGTGGCCATTGCTAATCTCAATTGTAGCCTCAATTATAAATGTCCTGCTTTTTACTGTACATGTTATTACCCCTACCATAATTGAGCGTAAAAATATTTTTGTTACACTTCAAATCGATTTTTGTTTGTTCTTCAAATTGATTGTAGGCCAAATGATATATTCCATATGATTTAATTACTTCCTAGTTTTTCAGTTTTAGATTGTGTCTATATAGTTGGTTTTTAATTAATTTACTGAAATACATGCTTTCTACAGTGCTGATGCCGAATTGTTCACAATAAGGCTTTCATTACGTGATTGGATGAGATAGAAGGGTTTGGTCAAGTTACATAGATTATCGTCAGTCGACCAAATATCTAGGCTAGAACTAGTTAGCATGGCCAAGGAGTTTGTTTTGGATGTGAGAGGGCTTCTCAATTGGATGGTTGGATGGAAGGACGATGTGTGGGGTTTATAAGGAGATAAAACCGATTTAGAAGCCTTAGACATGGCCACGCTCTGCTGGGAGTACTAAGGAGACATGGGTGTATATCAATCTTCCTAGTGGTGGCCACCCTTCTGCATCATGACATTGGGACAACGAAGATGATCATGCAAAATGTGGGCTATTGAAAGATGTAGAAGATGATGGAGATGATATTATGGATGATGCAAAATTGGAGGAAATTATAGTTGGTGGTCAAGGGAAGGAAAAGAATGTTGATGAAGAGTGATTTCCATGACTCGATTATAGTTTCAAGTGATAAATCTGATGATGAACCCCTGGGGAATGAAGATAGGTCACAAGAAGAACCCATAGGCAAGTATGGAGCACATGCTAGTGCTGACCTTGATGATGAGGGGGATTATGGTGATTCGCATAACTTACGTACCGTGATCTTCCACTGATGAGGAAGATTTAGCTCCACCCAAGTGTAGATATCCCCGAATTTAATGGGGATGTTGACATGGAGAACCCCATTTTAGAATTGGTATGAAATTCGAGATTTCAAAACAGCTCAAGGAGGCAATGTAAATTATGGGATTAAGAATCGATATGTGATGAATTTTAGGCCAAAACACCAAGAAGAAATGCAAGGCCTATTGTAAGAAGGGATGCCCCTTTCTACTTGTGGGCATCACCCATGGTGAGTGACAAAAGCCACAGACAAATTAAAACAGGTGTGCTTGAGCACGAAAGTGCTCTAGGGATCATAATAATGTGCATGTCGCATGCGATCGGATTGCAAGGCATTATTTAGAGCAGTTCAGGACAGATCCAACTTGGAAAATAGCTGGGATCATACAAGCTGTGAAAACAAATCAAGAAGTAGAAATCAGCAGGCTTAAGGCATACAGGGCTAAGTGTTTAGCACGTAGGTGATCTTTTATAAATCTTTTGTTGTATTAACCTTCACATGTCTTCTAACCCGATATGTTTTTGTGTATGGTTGTTGTTTTCAAGGATCATTGATGGTGATGAGGAGACACAGATCCACATGTTGCATGACTATAGGTTGGAGTTGATGAGGACACATCCTGGATCAACTATAATCATTGACCGCAGTGAAGAAGGAGTGTTTCAAGGTATGTATGTCTGTCTTGCCCCTCTGAGGGCTGGTTTCCGGCAGTCACAGGAAAATTGTGTCACTTGATGGATACTCGGCTCAAAGGATTGTATGGAGGCCGCTTATTATTCATTGCTGGGATAGATGGCAATGATTGCATCTATCACATAGCATGGTCTATGGTCAACGAGAAACCAAAGAGAGTTGGACCAAGTTTCTACAAGTGTTGAAACAGATCCGAGGATCACCGATGCACCAAGATTGGGCATTCATGTCGATGCATGTATAGGTGAGGAACATTCTTTTATTAAATCTGGTGTAAGTATTTTGCTTTGATGTTAATTAAATTGTTGTTAGATGAATTGCTTTATTTATTTGATTGGATGCCAAACACCAATAAGTACATTAATAAACTGTTTCGATGAAGTTTATAAACAAAATTTTATTAAACTCGTGTATAAATATTTGCTTTTAGTGTTAATTAAATTGTTGTTAGATGAATTGCTTATTTATTTAATTGGATGCAGATCCAATAAGTACATTTGTAAAATTGGAGGGATTTAGGTTTCTAACATTATTTTATTAAATCTGTGTATAAGTTATTGCTTTGATGTTAATTAAATTGTTTTTAGATGAATTGTTTATTTATTTGATTGGATTTTTCAACCAATAAGTACATGAGTTCCTTTGTTAATTAATTTGCTCTTACCAATGGTTTCTAACAGAATTTTTTTCTTTCTTTTTATTTTTTCTTGGCATGTGTTGTGATTATGGGTTGATGGGTATGGTTCACTTGATTATTTTTTTACACTAGGGTTTGATGCTCCCAGACTAGTCGATATTTTGCCAAACAAAGTTGAGCACTCGGTACTCGCTCTTTAGGCATATTCACACCAATTTGAAAAAAAGAACTTTAGAGGAAAAAGCCATTAAGGACCAACTTTTGGTCATGTGCTAAGGCTTTTACCTTGCCGCCTTTGAGAGAGCAATGGAGGGGTTGAAAGGGATGTCTTTAGGGGCATTTGAGTTCATGAAAAAGATAGAACCAAAAACATTGGAGTAGATCACACTTCCACACCCAATTTAAGTGTGACATCTTACTAAATAACCTTTGTGAGGTTTTTCAACAAAGAATATATTAGAAGTTAGGGTTAAGGGGGTCATTATAATGAATCGAAATGATAAGAACACAATTGATGAAGAGGATCCAAAAAGAGGAGAGATGCCATGCATAGGGTGACAACCACACATTGCCCTAAGATATTAAAAAGCTTGAGAAATCCAAACAACATAGTCGGTACTATAATACTACATGGTCTGGGAGGGACAAGTACCAAGTTGTTGGTCCCGATGGTCAATTTGTGGTCAACAAAGCGTAGTCCAAGTGTTCATGTAGAAGGTGGCAGCTTTAGTGGGATCCCTTGTAGTCACTCAATTTCTCAGCCCTCAGACATAATAGGGAGAAGCCTCGAGGACTATCTTCACCCTTGTTACAAAAAGTCGAGTACCTTCATGTCAACATATAGGCACATCCTTCACCCTACTCATGATAGGGATTCTTGGCCAAGGAGTGATCATCCTCCCATCATCCCACCACATCCAATAAACAAGAGAAAGGGCAGTGAAAACCATGCTTAGGAGAAGGGAATTTGGTGAAACAAGTGGCTACAACAAGGGAAAGGTGAGTAAGAAAGGTATGAGGATGACTTGCAGGTGTTTGTGGTGCACAAGGCCACAATAAAAGGTTCCATGAGGTGGACTTCCCTTCTAGGCGTAAGGGAAATTCATCTAACATAGGTACACCAAACCGACACAGTGTGAGAATTTGCATTGTTTGTGTTAATTACTATTAGAGTTGTCCATGAGTCTCGATGACACCTTTATGTGTTTCACCGCAGCTTTTTACGCTCCCTCGCTTTGTGGTGCATCATATGGAAAAATCACCCTACCACACAATCGCCAAATCCACAAGTGGAAGATCGTGTATGTGAACCTCTCAATCTATTTTTGTAACTTGTGTTGTAGTAATTAATTTTTGATTAGTTCCCCTAATGGCTCAATTGCGTGCATTCAATACACATACAGTAGATCTCGCAGGATGCAACAGTGACAAGAGCGTACTCAAGTTAGGGTTAGCAAAAAAAGCATGTAAGTTAATTATTTTTTAGAATATTTTTGAATCACTTGTAATTTTTTTATTATTAATAGATTGGATTAATTCTACTTTCCAGTGCAAACTCAATATAGACAAAAGACAAACAATCAAACCATTACAACCAAAATCTCAAGTTAAAAAAACAAAGAAGGAGGGGAATCCAACAGACCCAGATGTGCTGACAAAAAGAGGAAGATCTGGTTGCCACCAGGGGTTGGAGGACATTGACCAATTACCATGAAAGAGTTGCTATGCAACTCACAACTCGCAGATCATATTGGTTCTATGTATTTTTTTATAAAATTTTTGGTGCTTCATCTGTTCTAGGTATGTTGTAAAACTGCAATATTTTTGGAAAAACTGCTTCCGAATCGTCGACTCATCTTTGTAAACCTCGCAGACTTAGAATTCTCGTAGCCTTGGTATTATGTAAACCTCGCATATAAGAGTGTTAGAATTTCGAGACACTTATTATGCAACTCGCAGTCTTACTAGTTCTATGTATTTTGGTATAGAATTCGTACTTCATTGGTTCTATGTATGTTGTAAAGACTCGCAATATTCTGAAACAGCTCAATTTTTGTAAAACTCGCAGAACTTAGAATTCTGCAGGCTTTGGTATTATGTAAACCTCGCAGATGAGAGGGTTAGAATTCTCTAAACCTCGCACACAATTTTGTAAAAATTATTACCATTGAATCAATAGCGACATCGACTTTTCAATTCAGCTCTCCGCTTTTCTCCAGTTTTGTCAATGCAATTTTCTCTAGTTTTTTTTCCTGCTGTTTTTGCAGTGTCCATGTGAAATCTTTAAAATTTTGAAGTGAGTCTTATGCATTCAGGTTGGAGTGAGTTAATATTTGGTTTTTGTCGAGTATAACATCGCACCATTCATACTCAAATTCAAAAACACAAACACATCCATTCATTGAAATCCTACCTTCATTGTTGTGGTACATCAAAGTTATTTTAAACTTAATCAATATGAAAGACAACACATTACACAATGAACCCTAAATCTATACCCTGAACCAAAGATTCCAAAGATCAACCATGCTAAGCCCGCAGATTGAATCAACCGATATGATTTGATGTGCAAAAATTGTGGGACTAAACAATATGATCTTGCTCCCTAAAAAAAGAATTAAAACAAACAAGAAAAAAAAAAACAAAAACAACTTCCTCCTTCCCTTGCAGTCTAGAGTCTAGGTTTTGTGCTCTCTCTCAATTCACTCGACCATCCTCCTTCTCCAGATCTATATTGCCCGGCCTCTCTTCTCTAATGAGAGGAATTGCATCCGCTTTTTCCCGAGTGGAGAAATGATGAAAATCCATATTGCCCCGACCTCCTCTTCTCGGATGAAAGGGTAGTCCAGGTGAAGTCCACATGGTTATCGGGTGATGTGGCTTTGCTCGGGCGTGACAACAAAACAATGCCCCTCAACGGCCACATCAGCTTAAATGACCGGATTTGATTAGGGTCACCTGCCGTTGAAATAAAAACACAACTTTGGATACCTTTTTGATACAAATTAAAGGTGGGATACCTTTTTGAAAAAAGGCATAAGATAGGTAACCTACCAAAAAATTTTAGATATCTTTATTTTTTTCTAATTTACTTAGATATAATCCAAGATAAATAGCAGGCTTCAATTATGACTTGTAAATTGACCAAAAACAAAATTATGATTTGCTAACTCTCTATAGGCATACATTTTTCACAAAACAAATATTTTTCAATCACTATAATTGGTTTTGAAAGATTTTTATAGAGTATTTAATGCAAAATTAATGAAAACAATTAAACTTTTAATTTACCAATTTCATAGTTAATGCAAACAAATATTTAAGTGTAATAATATTTAAAAAAATTATAATTATTCCTTGAAATACTCAAGCTAGATTATACATCTATTTTAAATATATGTATAGATATGTATAAACTAGTTTTCCAAAACCAAAAAGAATTCTGAAATTCAGAATGTCAATGCCAAAGAAAAAGAAAAAGAAAACTACAAATTAGTCCCTGTCAAATTTCTATTTACTTTCAAGCCCTTGAAATCCAAAGGGACAGCGCGAAGAGCACAACGATGCTGCGAGCCATGGCTTCTCTCCCTCATCTCCTCTTCCCCTTCCCCAACCCACGCCTCAGCACTCGATTTCTCCCTCTCTTCTCCTTCTCGTCCCCAAAGCCTATCCCCAGGATTTCCTTTAGCGCCGGCGAGGCATCTCGCAAGTTCGGCTTCTACCTCTCCGTCCCCTTCTCTCGAGCTCACTCCTTCACTGAATGATTGCTTCTCTTTGAAGAGAACTTCTATTGGTTTTTATTTGGAGCCCTACCTCGGATGCTCCATGCCTGGAAAACGCCTCAAGGTGGCCGTTCTTCTCAGTGGCGGCGTTGACAGTAGTGTCGCCCTCCGTCTCCTCCATGCCGCTGGTCACTCCTGCACTGCTTTTTATCTCAAGATATGGTTTCAGGTATTCGAAATCATCTAAATTTCACCATTTTTTTAAGTTAACTTTTGGCAGGTTAGGCTTCCTGGATGTCGGTAGGCAGGGAATTGAGAGATTTGTTTTAGGGATTTCTCTCAGTAATTAAGAGATTTAAGATTAAGGATGGGAATTTTTGAGAATGATTGATGCTATGTTTGTGATAAAGTTATTATCTTTTTCTATATTGTTAGCATAATTACCTTGAAACTTGAAAACTGAACTTTTTTTTTCCTTTTACATTTATGTTGTTTTATAGAAAAACCTTAGCTTTAGAGACCTGAGGCCTTCTGGATTTAATTGAAAATGTTGTCGCTGCTAATTTTTTGAGCTTGGTTCTTTATAGGAAGACTTTGAGAATTTCTGGTCTGAATGCCCTTGGGATGAAGATTTGAAGTATGCAAGAGCTGTTTGTGATCAGGTTAGTTTCATGCATTCTTCTGTTTCTATTTATATTGAATTTGAAGGAGCCAAGACTGGAGGCATATTAGCTTGCAATTGATTGGGAAATCACTGAATTTGCGATGTTTATATTAGAAGATTGACTTCAATAGTTATATCACATAACAAATTTGTCATATTGTTGGCATGCATAAATTAGTTTTTCTCGAATGGTATTACTTTTATAAGGAATATTTCTTGTTTCCATTTAGCATTTCTGGCTAGAAGCACTGCAAGTGGAGCTGTCATTGGAATTATCATATTTGCATATCATGCATTGGAAGAATCATTGCATAATGTTCATTATCTTTGCTGCTGGTGTTTGGAAAGTGTACTCATGCATTAATTACTCATCGTTTCCTAGCTTGACCAGTTTGCTTGTGGTTATTTTCTTTGTAAATTCTAATTTCCTTAGTCAGATATGATTATTGAATGTTTCTATCGTGAACTCTTTTATCCCAATTCCTAACATGCTTGATTTTTAAGGTAGAAAAAAAGTATATTTTCATCAAAAAGGTTTGTATGTTTGTGAATGTGAATAATTCTTATCTGCCAACGATGTTTCCCTTTCCTGTTACCATCATTTCCTTTTCATCTTGTTAATTGGATTGTGAAATGGCCCTATTTATCATCTAATAACACTAGAAAGACATGGTTGTGTTTCTTTTTTTTCTTTTTTCTTTTTAAGAGGTGGATGCGTCTTTACATGATAATAGAAAGAAATACACTACAAGTTGTAGTCATACAGCTTCTCTGTCTTGCAGGTCAGTGTTCCCCTGGAAGTTGTTCATTTGTCAGATGAATATTGGAACAATGTGGTAAGGATGCTGCCCAAACATTTGAGTGTTGTTACTCATTTTAAAGAACTACCCCAAGTTTTTCATCTCTACATACCTTAAATGAATAGAATTGTTTTTAAAGAATAATGTTTTATTTAGAAAAGGCTATGAAAATCAGAGAAGAGCAGGCCTATTAAATTATAAAATGAAAGCTGGGGAATAGCTGACACAAGAACATGTAGAAGATCACGTCAAATACAGGAACTAACTTTCAGGAATCAGGATTGACGAAGAGAACTTGGGAAAACTATATATGAGCATGTCCAATAATTGTTTATAGAATTGAGGGATCTCGTTTTCATTTATAGAGCAGTTCAATAATAAGTTTGCAGTAGTATGCATAATAATTTCTGCTTGTAGGGTTTGAAGATACAGTTTCTTTTCTGAGGAGAAGCTTTCATTCGACCAAATTATAAATCATGCATGTGCCAAACACTGAAATCTGTGTCAGCAAAGCTTGGAATATTCCATATTTAGAAGTTAAGAAAGTTGTGCTAACTTGGTCCTTCTGAACCTCAGAAATTTTTAGGAAGTAACTGTTGCATGCAAAACAAAATAAAATTGCTCTTATAGGATCTGTTTTTTGTCAACAAGTATCATTCATCACAGAAGCATGCTCTAGGTGGGAATGTGGATTTTCTTCATCATCATTTGGATTTTTACAAATAAATTTTATTGGCTAGCTTGATCCAATGTTTTATACACCTGTAGCTTTGATGAGAATTCATGAACATTTTTTAATAGGTATCTCACATTATTAGTGAGTATCGTTCTGGTCGCACTCCTAATCCTGATGTTCTTTGCAATACAAGAATTAAGTTTGGTATGTACATTACATGGTTTGGTGGTTTTGTATTAAAATGCATTTTATTTGTATTAATCTTTTTCATCACTTTTTGATGCAGGTGCTTTTTTGGAAGCAATCAAGAACATGGACTTTGATTATATTGCTTCTGGACATTATGCATGTGTTCTTCACTCACCATATGACAAAAGGGATGAATCATCTATTCTAGCATTGTCCAAAGAAATGGTACTAGAATTGGACTCGGAACTTTGAACTGTTTTAATTTTGCTCCTACATTCTATCTAGTTTTTAATGAAAATCTGGTATCCCTTTTTTGATGCAATGGAAGTGTTCTATATGCAAATAAATCAGTTACACTGGTATTATTCCTCAGTTATTCAATCTGTTGGCATGTGCAAATTGGTTGATACAACACTAAAAATTAGATGGTTGAATAAAGGACAACATGATCAAAGATGATGACCAATATTCCATGTAAGGTCTAGTGTTGCCTTCTCAATGTTTAGACTCTGATTAACTGAATAAAAATAATTTATAATCTGACATCATGGGGTTATTGGAAATTTATAGAGCTGTCTATTGATGCTTTCCTTCTATGATCTATAAATTGTCCCTGAAATTTTCAGTTAAAATCCATGCCAAAAATTTGTGGGAATGCTTGTTAAGTTTTTAAGTCTTCTGGCCTAATTTTTGCAGGTCAAGGATCAAACATATTTCCTGTCACATCTATCACAGGTTCAACTTAGAAGACTGTTATTTCCTCTTGGTTGTATTCCAAAAGTAAGACAATGTTTTCATTCTTTTGAAGCAATTTAATGTTTTGTAATTTTTTTGTCCTTTCATGCATTGGTTGCTTTTGATGCCTATAAACAAACTTTGACAGGTTTCACTGTTCATAGTTAGTAGAATGCAGTCCAGCATACCAAAGATGAAGAATTTGATGCTTTGGCAAATAAAATGATTAACATTTGGTTCTTTTGGTTTATTTGTTTGTTTCTCAACTATCCACAGGATGAAGTGCGGAAGCTTGCTGCTTTGATGGATCTTCCAAACAAAGATAGGAAGGACTCTCAAGGAATTTGTTTCCTTGGAAAGGTTGGTTTTCTCTTCTTTTCACTTGTGTAATATGCCATGAAGCTTATATCCAGCTATTTCACTAAAAGTTAACAAAGCAAAAGCTAGGGAGATTCTAAACAGAACAACTCTCTTTTTCAAGAAGATTGAGTTATTCTTAAAGCATCGGACGTGTGACCATCTAAGGTGTTTCTTCAACTGTTGATTAACACATTTCTAAAAATGAGCATATGAACTGGTTTTATGAGGCCCAAATGAATCCATTTAATAATTAATTGTCATCAATTTGCTTTAGTAGAAATCCATAGAAATCCATTTCCAGCACGCACACTTGCCCAAAACAACAGCACCAACAACCTGCTAGTCTCAAGTTGAGGTCAGTTACATGAATTTTTCATTTCCACGTTGTTCTATCAAAAGTCAAAGGATTAGATAAACCAAGAACAGACATATCATTATGTAAAGTTTCTACTAAACACTTTTAAAGTCTACCTCTATTTCTTTTACAATCCTCTACATGAAGGGCTTCTATCATCCTTATTGGGGCATCTACTAGTCATCTTAGGACATGCGTATACCATCTTAAACGATTTTCATTTAACTTGTCTATAATAGGTGCCATTCCTAATCTATTTCAAATAAATTTATGTTTTAATCGGTCTTCCCTAGTATTGCCTAACATCGATCTCAATATTCTCATCTCCACTACATTCATTATTTAAGTATATTGGTTTTTAACTGGCTAATATTCTGACCTATGCATTATAGCTAGCCTTATAAAACTTAGTTTCCAATCTAAAAGACAGTCTATGGTAACATAAAACTCAAGAGGCTCTCCTCCATTTTACCCATCTTGCTCTATTCCTATATGTGATTTCTTCTACAAGTCCTCCGTTATTTTGGATGTTAAGGCCTAGATACCGTAAATTTCTATATTTACTAATCTCAATATTATCCATCCTAACGCTTTTCTCGTTTATACTCATCTTGTAACTAAATGTACATTTCAAAAACTTCATTTTTACCCTACTTAACTTGAATTTTTTAACTTCTAAAGTGTTTCTTCACATCTTTAATTTTAAGTTGCCACCTTCCCTACTTTCATCAACTAAGACCATATCTTTAGCAAAAAGCATACACCAAAGAATTGGATCTTAAATATGCTTCATTAGCTTGTTCAAAACTAAAGCAAACGAGTAAGGACTTAATTCTAAGCCTTATCATAATAACAAATTATCTAGTTTCTCTCCCCATTGTTGTAATGCTAGTGACAGTTATCATGCATATCCTTCATTAGGTCTATGTACCTAGCGGTAACTTTTTCCTTTTCTAAAACCCTTTGAAAGGCCTTTCTAGATATTCTATCATATGTTTTTTTAGGTCAATAAAGACCATGTGCAATTCTTTTTTTCTATTCCTATACTTATTTATTTACTTATTATCTACTAGGATTTACTTTACAGGTCCTATGTCAGTGTTGGCATGCTTGGTTTCTGGTTTATCTTGAAAGCCTGCCATAATTTATTTTCCAAAAATAATATAGTTACCAAAAATAAAGAAGAAATTGAAATCTTAACCTGCTTTGCAAAATTAAATTAGTCAGTCTGTTTCATCAAGTAATACCTTCCTAAGAAATTGAAGTATATTAAATTCTTTAGTTAATTCTCTCACAATGCACCGAAGAAAGCATTATGGAAACTTTGTTTCTTTTTCGTCTCGATGCTATTACAATGCAAGTGATCACACCATGTTTATACATTTTAAAATTTATCAACACTTGGAACCTTTTATTATAATTTTTGAATTACCTGCTTCTGCAAACAAAAGGATTGAGACCAATTACATAGTCACAAAATATAAGATTCAATTTCTTTTCCTGGGACTCTTTGTTGTAGGTAAAGTTCAGTGAGTTTGTTGCTAGACACATCGGTGAAATGGAGGGTATCTTGCTAGAAGCTGAATCAGGAGACTACCTTGGCAAACACCGAGGATTTTGGTTCTACACTATCGGCCAACGTCAAGGTTTACGTCTTCCCGGAGGACCCTGGTGGGTGACCAAAGAGGCACATCTTTTAGCATCCTTTGCAGAACAATTATCATTAATCCCTCCTACATGTGTTGCAGGTATGTTGTCGAGAAGGATACACAAAATAATGTAGTTTTTGTATCTCGGAACTACTTTTCGTTAGAAAAAAGAAGACGGTCATTTAGAGTTGGTTCATTGAAATGGATCAGTGCTTCACCACCTGAGAAATACGATAAACTCCGTTGCAAGGTACGCATGCATCTTATTATCGAATTCATGTCTGACACAGATGAAACAGCAGAAATAATCTCTTTTGTTTTAAATCATTATCAGGTTCGACACGGCCCAGGTTTTTACGACTGCAGCATTACATTACAACCAAGTGATCTTATTAAAGATGATGTCGCCATTGTACATTTATCTGCTGATGATCAAGGATTAGCTTCTGGTCAGTTTGCAGCATTTTACCGAGACGAAATTTGTGTAGGCTCAGGTGTGATTCTTGATTCTGCTGTTGACAAAAATTTTCCAGTATGTGCCAAAGCTCTTGAAATTGCAAGAATGGATGATAAATCAAAGCTCGGAAAACCAGTTAAGATAATAAATCAGGACATTAGCATTAAAGAAGTCGAAAATTCTTCGGTTAAATGTTACTTAAGTAGTGAGGACAGTAAGCTCCAACAAAATTAGTAAGTTACCAACCAACCTCAATTGAAATCTTTTTGTTTTTATTTCTACTGTTTGTTTTGTATGTAACAAAGGCACTGTCTAAGCTCATAATTGTAGTGAATTTTTTGGTTTCTTGGTATATAAATTTCATTAATTATTAGCAATTTGATTATTTATGTTGTCAGATCAATTGATATGTTTCAAAATCATTTTTTGGCACATTATGATTGGAAAGCCAAAATTGAGTGAAGATTTAATTTATATTGTTATTACTGAAACAACTAAAATGGAAAGTTTTCCCAAATTACTGACAAACAATCAAATCAACAGCAATGAAAGAGGATTTTTTTCCCCTTATATTAAAAAATAATAATAATAACCCAAAAACTCCACCTCCCATGGTCACAATGATAAATACAAGAATTTTTTTTTTTCTCATTAGAAAAACTAAAATTTAAAAATCTTCCCAAATTCTCAAATTCTTTAAAAATTCTTATCAATGATAAGAAAGAAGAAAAATTTTCTTTCATTAAAACAACTAAAAATTAAAAAAATTCCCAAATTCTCTCCAATTATCCAAAACAAACACACACAAAATCAACACCACTGATTATCTCATCATAATAAGTAAAAAATTTATATTAAAATTTCACAAATTCCCCCAAAATTTTCCATCCTGATGATCTCAAATTCCCAAACAAACAAACTAAAAATCAACTCTGTTGATCAAAATCTATTTACAAAACCCTAATTAACAATTAATGGTTTGTAGATTCTCAATAAAACAACAAAAGATTGAAACTTTCTCAAATCCCCCCAAAAACACTCCATCCTCATGATCTCAAACTCTCAAATTCCCCAACAAACACAACCAAAATCAACACCAGTAATTAAAAAAAAAAAACCTTTCTTTTCTAAATCTATATACACAAATGGAGAGAGAGAGAGAGAGACAGATAGATAGAGAAGAAGGTAAGGATTTATAGAAGGATGCGGCGGAAAACGGCGATGACGCGAGAGAAGGCGATGCGGGCGCGAGGGTAGACACGGGCGGAGTAATCGGAGGTTTGACGGAAAAAGGACTCAAGGGCTTCGACGAAAAGGTTGAGGCTGCGCACCGGCGGCACGTACAGGGTGAGCGGCGCCGCCGAGAAAGCCACGGCGAAGAAAAGCTGCAGCATCGGACGCCGATTCCAAGGTACACCTTCTTCTTCTTCTTCTTCTTCTTCTTCTTCTTGGGAAGCTCTGTGAGTTTCTAGGGTTTGTTGTATCTGGGAATTGGGTTGTTCTGGTGAAAGGTGAGGTAGGTTCTACACAAAGATTGGATTTTTATTGTGAGGATCATGAGTTGTGTTGGGTTTTATAGGATATAATATTTTTTTTTTTACTATTTTTATTTATTTTAAGGAGAGAGATTTATTTAATTATTTTTTTATCATTATTAATAAAATAAACAGGAAAGTACCAAAAAAATCTCTCCACAGTTTACATAATTCCAATAAATCCCTACAACTCTTGAGTTTCTTTATAGATCTCTCTTTTTTATTTTATTTACCAGTCGGTGGCAATAGAAACGTTATATTGATAGAAAATTATAATAATGCCCCTAATTTCAACTACATAAAACCGCGGTTTCTCCCATCTGTCATGGGGTTGAAATTATAAAAATAACCCTGCAATTTCTATTATTATTATTATTATTATTATTATTATTATTATTATCATCTTATTAAAAATTGAATTTGAAACATTGATTTTTTTTTTTATTTTGAAGATAATAAATTTAAATTTTATTTTTTCCTAAATTTATAGTATTTTAATTTTGTTTAAAGATTAAAGATAGTTTTAAATAATATTTAATTATTATTATATAAGAAATTAATGGAATTGTTTTTGGTCATTTTCAACCCAAAACTCTATATTTGGCGAGTACTAAAAAATACAGCTTTTATAGTTAAAGTTTCTCCAACCTTCATCTCTATTTTTAACTCTAAAATAGAATATTCTAAAGAATATTTTTCTTATTTCATAATTTATATATTCATACTATCAACAATTTTAATCATCTTTAATTTTTTTTCCCACTTTTACCCATTAAATTTAAATATTATACTATTTAAAATATGACATTAATTTTATAATTATTATAAATATATATTAAATATAAAATAAAATCCAATTGGTCAAAAAAATACAAAAACAAAAACAACCATTCTTTTCTGAATCGAATATGTTTAATAACATATTCGGCAATATTGGTGGAAGTGGCGATAACATGCCAGACTATTAGCCACATCTACTTAAAACTTTATTTTTGGTGTTGTGGTTTTTTTTTCTTTCTGATATTTATGATAGTGTATGTTTTTATTTTATCGTTCATGTAATTTTTGTTAATTTAATGAATTTATATTTCACAAATTATTTTATTTAATTTAATATTTCTTATTAATTAAAATTATAAACTTAAATTATAAGTTATTAATTTAATTAAAATATAAAGTTATAAATATAAATTTTAAAAAAATAAAAAAAATAAAAAAATTTAAAAAATTTTTTTAAAAAACAGTCAAAATTGATCAAAACATAAATAAAAAATAAATTTTAAAATTTTTAAAAAAAAATAATAAAAAAGAGAATTAAAAAAAATTTAAAAAACAGAAAATCAAAACTAACGGCGCTACAGTGGAGCGCAATATCTGCGCTGTAGCAGAAGTTTGATTTGGCGCAGGGAATTGCGCCCCGTTAGAGCATCTCTGCGCCAAATCAAAATGATTTGCGCCAAATTAGAGGGTGCATTGGAGATGCCCTTAATAAAATTTATTTTATTTTGTAAGTATACAAATCACTATTAATGATTTTTCCCAATTTCTTTGCTTCTTTCTTGTCATGCTACCTTGCTATTTTTTTGTTGTAATTTTTTATTAATGAAATTATGATTTATTCAACTTCATATAAAAAATTCATTGCATATCTAATTAGATCATTATTCATTAAAAAAAATAAAATATATATTATGCTTTCTACACTTTTGAAGAATTATTGAATTTGAAATTTAGTTTTATTTTTTTATAATTTTGAAAAAATGGTCCATGTAAAATATATACATATATACATGTTTACTAACGGTTTAAATTAAGCTTTTCTTAATTTTAATGTGTGTTATACATGATGGATACTAATTGTATAAATTAAGATTTTCTTAATTTTAATGGTGTGTTATACATGATGTTGGAGACAACAATAGACTTAAACGTCGAACCTGAGATAAATTTGCAGAGGTCTGACATCAATACCTAATGTAAACATTAACATTGCAAGAACTTCATTATCCATATTATTACTTGTCATTTTTTTGTTGTTTGTAAGTGATTAATATTGTTGTTTGTAATTACAAAATCAATCGTAAATCCAAAATATATTCAACAAATGATGCACATTAAATGGAATGTTAAACAGGAAAATACGGACAATACACAGGAAATATAAATAATAAACACCAAACGAAGGTAATATACAGGAAACATACTCAATACACAATAAACATAAATAATACACATGAAAGGAAATAATAAACAGGAAACAAAACTACTACACTCAACAGATTTAATGAACAAGAAATGAAATTACTACACACAAGATGGAAACAATACACAAGATGGAAACAATACACAAGAAAGAAAATTAATACACAGGTACCTAGTTAACTACATAACAACATCAAAACATACACAGTTCGTGGCATTTTTAAGTGTGCACATGAAAGGGTGTGCCATTGCCCTGATCATCTCGTTCTATGAGATGATGGACAGTGTGAAAAAACTGTGATTGGGATAGTCACCTCGTATAATGTGTTACGGGGAGACCAGTTTCATAAAGGCGGTATTTATGTGCCACTATTGAAATCACTCAAAGGAAAAGAGGGAAGTGTGCCATCTTTTTATGCAAAATGTTTGCTAATTTTGTGTAATGAGTTGTTTCATGTGTATTGTAATAGTTTTATATATATAATATCCCAGATCTGTGTAATGTGTAAGCTTCATGTGTAGAATTCTTGCTTCCTGTGTATATTCCTAGCGTCCTGTGTAGTATCCTTGCTTCTTGTGTATAAAATGTAATTAATGTGTAGTGTTTCATTTTTATGTGTATATAATAAATTAATTGTATATGATACCCTGACGACATTGTATTTGTTCTGTGTTTGCTTTGTAGTTCTTCGAACTTGTACCAGATAGTGACAAAGAGAACTGTTGACGGTTAGGAGACCGACTAGAAAAAAAGAAGCTGCTGAAAATGATGAAGCCGCTTCAAAACAGTCATAATGTTGATGTATTCCGTATTCATGTGAACAATAACATTTTCATAACTTTCAGCTTCCATATACATACTTGGATTTTTTTTTTGTTCTTTGTGAATGAAAACATTGCGTATGCAGTTAATTACAAAATCAGCTTTAAATAAGAAATATATACAGAAAATAATGCATATCAACATAATTTACTAAACATAAAATGTTAAAGATACATAGGAAACGTAAATAATACACACCAACATGATATAGCACATAAGAAACCGATAGAGTACATAGCAAACTGAAGCACTACACAAGAAGCTGGATTTCTACACATGAAATGAAAATAATACATAGTACTCTGAATATATACACAGGAAATGAATTTAATACACAAGTTAAAAGAAAACTACACAACAACAACAAAACATATACAGTTCATGCTTATATTAGACAGAAACTAAACATGGCAATAGTAAAAACAAATAAATTACGCTGCCGTTATGGACAGAATGTTCAGTTCGCTATGACTACATTACATGATCTATGATTATGTCCATCTTGATGGCACCGGCTACAATGTAAATAGCAGACGTCGAAGGCTTGTAACTCGATTTTCTTCCTTCTTGGATGGTCGGACCGTTTCTTTGATATTGGTGGCCGAATTCGATGCTCATGCTTGCCGTCAGATGGCTTGTCACTGTCAGAAAATTGAGAATATTCTGTTGCCATACACCCAACGATACCATTCGATTGTGAAGTAATCGTCTACGTAAGAATAGACATTTGTGTTTGTTTTCATGATCGCGACACATGCATGCTTGCATGGTTGGCCATGTACTTCCCATATTCTACAGGAATAACCCTGAAACTGGATGACACGTATGGTATGTCAATAGCTCTATAAAATGGTCATTCTTTCAATTTCTGCATGACACGTTAAAAAACCCCACTTCTTGCTTGCTTTTGGAAGCACTGTCGTACTGATGCCTCCACCGCAAATGTGAGTTGCTTGAATTGTCTTCAGTTGGAACATGCCTACATTTTCCTCTTTCGAAGCATGCACTCGCTATTGGCATTCCGGAGCAGCCTACCTTACAGTCACCCAGATTTTATCATTTTTTATAAATGCAAAGTCAAAATTTTGTCTTATAGCTGTGCTTCACAGGTAATCTTTGAAGTGGTATCCATTTTGAAATCGTTGACCTACTTTCAATGTCGACCCATCATGTTTTTGGGAACACTCGGCAATACTGAGCGCCCTAGAAAAAGGATGTTCGAAGAGAAAAGTATCGCCATTTCATACTGTCTGAAAAGGACTCCCTGCATTGCAATAAACAAAAAAAACACAAAATACACAGAACGGTTATTACTACACAGGAAAAATTAATAATACACAAGAAACATATATAATACACAGAAAATAGGTATAATACATAAGAAATAATTATAATGCACAGGAAAAGCTAATAATACACAGAAAATGATAGGAATACAAAGAAATGACGACTTAAACACAGGAACACAACCAAAAAATGACCAGCAATAGCAGTCATTGTTGTATTACGATGGGATCAATGAGCCTGAGTTTCCATCCGCTGACCCACTCACTTCCTCGATGATAATATCCACGACATATTTGTTGAAACTAGACTATATATGACACATGCGTTGAAAATCCAGGTCAGACTCAATTGGACAAAGCATTTTGTATGAGTCAGGCATTATGTTTCACTCTCACTTGAGAAACATCCAGGGCCCAACACACACATATCTCACCTATAACTGACTCCCATGAGCTTAAGACGTTGAATTAAAGCACACGTCCTTCTCCTTTGTATTGCACCACAACACAAAAAAGTTTCCATTCTTGATGACATCTACATGAAATTTCAAAAAGCTTATAAGATTCCATAGTCACAAAAGCATGAAAAATAAGAAGAAGGTTGTAAGATTCCACAGCTACAAAAACATGAAAAATAAGAAGAAGCTTGTAAGTTTCCACAGGCGTAAAAGCATGAAAATTAATCAGAAGAAGAAGAAGAACGTACGTGTTGATATTTTTAATGGACAACCCAATCAAGATGAAAAGAAGTTGAGGTTTCAACAACCTAAGCAAGATGATAAAGAAGAAGTTGAAGAAGAATGAGAAGAATGAAAAGAAGAAAGAGTGTAAAAGGCAAAAGTATCTGACAAAAAAGTTTCATTGCCATACATCACATTTAATGTGATATGACTTGGGAAAAAAAACTTTTGCTTTTGCCTTTTTATTTAAAATATGGGCATTTGTGACATTTTTCATCCATTTAACCGATGGAAGTAACACGAAGGACTAAAAAGAATTTGGCTTAAAAAAAGAGGGATCTAATTGGAAATGAAAAAGTCAGAGGGGTTACAATGGAAGTTTGAAACTCTATAGTGATCTAATTGCAATGGAAATGAAAAAGTAAGAAGAGCTGCAAAGTAAAAAAACAAAAAACCAAAAGAAACCATTATCTAACTATTAACGGTGTTAAATGTCATAAGTAAAATCGTCATTTTACTTAAAAATTAATTTATATAATTTAGATATAAATATATATCTTAAGTTTATTATTTTTTTTAAAAATTTTACTAAATAAAAACTTTAAATGTCAAAAACCAACTAAAATTGTATTGAGAAACCATTTTTTTATATGACGTGATTTTTTACACAAATGGATAATTTTATCTTTGTTAAAAAAAATTAATATTACATGTCATAGAATAGATAAAAAAAAATCTGTCTTTATTTTGTAAAAATCGAAAACCAAAGGATTTTCTTTTATTTTTTTCTAATAAAAAATAAATAATTTTTAGAATATTATACAGAAAATTCAAATTTAAAAAAAGGGAAAGTGAACTGCCAACTGTATTTTAGAATATTAATTTTGTGTTTAGCTTAACAAATAAAAAATAAAAAAGTGTTAGCTTTATGGAATTATTTTTTTGTTATAAATTTTTTATAATATTTAATTGGTTCAATAAATTATTTTCAGTTCTGAATTTAGTCCAGCTGTATTGATGGAAAAATCCTAGTTTATGACTGATAACAAGTGTTTGTTTTGGACCCTTTATCTTACATAGTGTTGTATTTGTCTATTTAGTTTTAATTTAGTCAAGTTGTTAGATAAAGATAAAAGTAAATATATATTTTATAATTCTAAAACCAAAGTGATGAATATATTTTGTTTTTTCTAATAACAAAAGTACTTCTTCCGTTCCTTTTTATTTGTCATGATTAACGAAATCTCACATACTAGTTATTTCACAAAATTTTATTAAAAATTAGTTTTTTTTAAATTACTAATAATTTATATCTTCATATTTTTCTCTCATATTTAATTGCAAAAAAAGAGTTGAATAAAGTGTTAAGTATAACTTTGGAAAAAATAAATGATTCTTGACGTTAGAAAATGACAAATAAAAAAGAACATTAATTTGTGACAGATAAAAAAGAACTATAAAGTATTTATATAATTTTTTTATTAAAATAGACAAATTACGTCAAAAACGTACATGGGCAATTTACTCACATTTGTGTGAGCTAAATTTTTTAACTCATTTTTTAAGCAGAAATATGAATATCTTATATAGAAGAAGATTGATTCGAATAGATAAAACATCATTGATAATATTTATATAAAAAAATATTTTTAGATAATTCAATTGTTCAAAAGGGTAAGTAATGTTGTCATATTTAGGCACCAAAATAACCATTATTGAGATAATTTAAAAACTATCAGTTTAAAAATTTATTTTTGTTATTTTGGTCCGTAATTTGCACATGAATTATGCATATAGATTTATTTTGAAATAGAAAATAATATTTTTAATCCATGAATGGTCCACACACTACAATGTTTGCATTGATGAGGTTTTAAATCATGTTAGCCATTGGATACATGGAAGGATGGAAACAGAAGAAGCATTGGTGGCAACTGCTTTGCCATACTTTTTTTGGTTGGACATTTTTCCCCCATTTTTTATATTATCATTTTTGTGAATAATTTATTTTTAAAGTAAGTGTTGTTTTTTTCCCCAGAACTTCAGTTTTGGCCTTTTCTGTGTTCTTCATGCCACCTATGCGCAAGTTGGACTTTTATTGTTTATAATTAGTAAAATTACAGTAAATTTTCATTGTGATCATTTAGTCGGTCTTTTCAATTGAGTTGTTAATTTTGTGATATTTCCAATCCCATCAACATTCTATGCGTCCTATGATAAAATATTGCACATGGTCGTGTAAAATTAGTATTCAACTTATCCTCTAAATACTTCAAAGATCTAAAAAAAATTGACTTATAAGGAGAGGTGCCCATCACTTATATGCACATGAACTCTTTGTTAATTAGTCAATTCAGAACTACACATGAGTTCATTACATAACACTCCCGATCGAAATTTGATGCCCTCATTAGGCCCAAGCTCAAAGCCAACTAGCTTAGATGCCCACGAGGTCCAAATTCATTAAGGGCTATATTGAAAGACCCAAGCATAAAGCGAGCCAACCCCTAATCTATGCATAGACTAGAGGATCATAGTTCGAAGCCAACCAGTCCTTTTGGACCATAACATGAAGTCAATTAACTTAGACCTCATATAATATTTTGAGACCTGGTCGAGACGGAAGGGTATTCCTTAGTCCTGTCCCCGACGGAAAATTATAAATTTTTTGTCCCCTTCCATCGCTTGAATAGGGGAGAATTGGGTTTCCCATCAAGACCGGGGCAGGAGCCAATTGACAACCTTAGCTCAGCATTGGGTTGAGTCCTCACCCATCACCAAGGCCAAGAAGCACACCAAGAGCTCGAACTTGGCCCTTGGGGCACTAGTTAGGACTTAAGAGGCATAAAAGAGGTAAACTGATCATTTTCTTTAATTTTATACTTTAAAATAAATAATTTATAAAACTAGGATTTCAGTCAAATGATGCAGAACCAGGTACTTGTTTAGCTAAATGTGGTGCTACGTGTTGGACATATGCTATATTTTTATAGGTTTTATAGATTTTTTTTATTGTATTGTGTTTTGAAAGAGAAATTGAGCGAACCATATATGTATATAAAATTAATTCATTATCATATATTTATTAATTTTGTTTATATATTAGGGTTGCAAAAGAACCAAACCGCTCGTGAGCTACTTGGAGCTCGATTAAAAAAAAAACTTGTGTATTAAGTAAATGAACCGAGCTCGGACCAAACTCGAGCTTGACTTCTGAGCTCGAATAATTAATTGAGCTGAGCTTGAGCAACATACCATTTGGTTCATTAAGACTTCTGATCCTGCTCATTTATTAGCTAGTGAGCAGGCTCGCGAACCTAAAAACGAGCCTACTAAACGAGTTTGGTCACGAGTCTACTAAACGATCTTGCTTAATGAACTTGCTCATGAGCCCATTAATGAGTATTTAATCAAGTTTGATAATGAGTTTACTACCGAGTCCGCTAAACGAACCTGCTAAATGTGCAATTTTTCTTAAATAGGGCTGTAAATGAACTAATACATTCATCGAAAGCTAGAAGACTCGACACATTAAGGGCTCGGCTTCGGCTCGACTTGTTTATTAAGGTAAATGAGTGATTCCCGAGTGTGATTTCTACGCTCATAAGGTACACGAGTGAAGCTTGAACACCACTAAGCTTGGGTTGTTAAGACTGATGAACAACTCATTTATTGTATCATTAAAAACTTGTTTATAAGAATTGTTGAGAGGCTCATTTATATTATTATTGTCACGCCCCGACCCGCGGGCCCACGGGACGCGACAATCGCCGCAGCAATCCCGAGGAGGGATACCCCGCCACTCAACCCTCAGGATGCCGCAAGGCTAATCAACACACCTGAAATTCAACAATATACATATCGCGGATATAGAGCGAGAAAAGAAACAATGTTACAGCAACGACGAGTAACAACAACAACAACAACAACAATAGGATACAGAAAATATAGAGGTTCACAAAAATACACAGGGAAACACCCTAACAATAGTAGGAAATGGTAATACACGAAGTTTAAGAGTATTTAAATACTAAACCATGCAACAAGGTTTTCTACACACTAGTGGATCCATAGGTCTTATAACATGTTCCATGACAATAATAACATACATGAACTGAAGAAAATACAATAGGGGATAGAACAGAAGCAAATGCCCAGTACGCTGCCACACAGTCACACCTACTACACGCAGTGATCGGGGAGAAAGAAAGAGGGATGAGTAACTAAAGTTAGTCAGTGAGGGGAGGTTAGCACAACCTTAGCAGAAAAATACACCAATAGCAAAAAAAAATAGTAATAATGAATCATCAAAATAAATGCTTTACCAAAGTAATACAAGTTTAGAAACATTAACATACATAATAGAAGTCTTTAAAAGAAGTAAAACAACATAATAATACCAAGAAAACCCTTTTTTTACCCCAACTAGGGTTTTTCAACACAAAAAATTATGAAACATGGTTTTGAAATAAACATAATACCCAACACTCACCCAACATAACATGGTCTAGAAAACTCTCTAAACCTTCGCCCGTGGCCATGGCTAGGTTCGGGAGCCGCCAAGGTACTCATGCCGTTGACGTTGACCCATCGAGTTCACCGGTTGGTGACTCGGCTACCCGATGAATATCCGATCAGGGCTCTACACTCCCACCGAACCCGGCCCTCGTAGTAATCAGCCGGTCAACACGCCACCTCAATAGGGCTGGCGTGAAGACCGCCCACTGCAGTAGGATATCACCAAAACAATCACCACAATAAAATACAACTCCACTCGGAGTACAATATCCAGTCATAATCATAAATCAAGAATACCTCGGCCATTTGCACGAGGACAAGATAAACACATAAGCAAAGCCCAAACTTTTAACACAAAAAAATAATTTGCAAGTCCCAACACAAGCAACAACATGGAAATCCTTTCCCTTTCAACAATCCAAAATTTGTTCCAAGCCTAACATTTCACAAAAAACAAAGGTTTCCACAACAATTCTCAAGTTTTATACTAAATAAAGATTTCACGAACTCATGAATATGTATATTAATCACAATTCCCACGATAACAATTCAAATGCCAAACGAGACATCCAAGATTTTTTCAGTAATAACTATCATTCACCAAAATACCAAACAAGTATAAATCAATAAAAACTTACTTAAAACATGATATGCATATATATATATATATATATATATATATATATATATATATATATATATATATATATATATATATATCTATTGGCATTCTTCTAATAAAAGCTATGCTAAATAATTCCACTCACTCGAAAAAGGCAATTTGTCTTCCTCTGAAGCTACTCCTCGGCTAAGCCTTTGCCTCGATCCAAGACTTCTTCTCCTTGCCAAAGCATGATAAATCACAACAAAAAAATTAGCAAAAAAACGAAACAAACAAGAAAAAAACCCTAAGTTTTCTAACAAACAACCCTAATTCGATCCTAGGGTTGGCTCAAAAACTAGGTTTAAAAGGTTCCCAATGAGTTTCTAGGGATTTTTAGCTTCAATCTAATCCAAAGAAATCAAAGAAACAACTAAAGATTGCGGTGCTACAGTAACCTCGGAATTGCTACAGTAAAACCGACCTTAAAACTAAGATTTTCTCCAAATTTACAACACAAATTCAAGAAATTTCATTACAAGCATCCTCAAACATGAACAACAAATCAATGGCTTCAATTTAAGCCTACAAACATGCAAATCCATGGAGAAATTCTAGGTTTTAAAAAAAACTAAAACAAGAAAAATACAAGAATAAATACGGTATGAAACTATAAATCCAAGCTTACCAAGTTCAAGAGTAAGGAAGGAAGGAAGAGGACAAGAATCTCGCCGGAAAATCTCGCCGGAAAAGAATTTAGGAAGAGGGAAGGGTTCGGCCAAGTAGGGAAGAAGAAGGAGAAGAAAAGAAGAAGATAGGTTTTAGAGAAAATCGTGCTGCTACAGTAGCGGGTTGCTACAGTAACGACTGCTATCAAACGACTTCTACAGTAACAGGTCACTACAGAACCAGTCTGCTACAGACCGGTTTGCTACAGGATCAGACTGCTACAGTATTGGGCTGAAAATCTATAGCAATGGGCTAAAGTAATCTATAGTAAACCCTGGTTATAACAATTATTAACAAGCTCATTTATAAGAATCATTGCTAAAATTATTTATAGTATCATTAATGAGCTTATTTATATAAATCATTCATAGAATCGTTTATAATAATATTAAACGGTTATTTATGGAATCATTAATAACAATTTGTTACAAAAATATTACATGTCATTTTAGTATATAAATGTAAGTAAATGATAAGATTAATTTATAAATTTTATTGCATGAAGGTTAATATTATTTTTCAAAGAATATATATTTTTTTAAAATAGTAATAATAATGTATTATTTATGGAAAAAAATGACCGAGCTTTATCAAGCCAATGAGCCGACTCTGAACCTTAGAATTTTATGAATCTAGGCATAGGCTTGAGTTCAGCTATGGCTTGATTAAAGTAGGCTTAAGCACGGCTGGGGCTCATTTAAAATAGTGGTAAGCCATGCTCAAGCTCAGCTCGGCTTGGCTTGGCTAGGGATCAGTTAAATTAGTTGTAACCCAAGCTTGAGCATTGCCAAGCTCGGCTCATTTGCAGCCCCTATATATATTAAAATAGATTTTTTCTTAATATAATTCTTTTATATATGTAATATGTTATATAGATATTTTTATATAATATTATTTGTGACAAATAAAATTTTTAACTTTTGCTTTTTTGGATAATATATCTTCTTGCACTAGTAAATTTTTATATCATCAATTAAAAATTTACAAAAAAAGAATCTGTAAAATATCACTCAACCATATATGGAGCCAAAATGATGTATTATCATCACAATTGTATTTGATGGCTGTTTGATTGGCCTTACATATTTTGATAAGTAATTTTCAATTCGAATATGATGTAAAGCTCAATTAAATTGTTACACATCTTGTATGTTCTGAATAGAACAATAAGGTTTTTTAGTGCCGAAAATGAAATAAATTAGTAATTTAAAAGGTAAAAGTGTTTAGCCATATTAGTGGTCAGGTTTGGGTTAAGTTAAAAATTTGACCTGATTAATATGATTGATTAGTGTTAGTTCTGCCGGTTTGTTTGTGGGTCAAATTCAGTCAATATTGCAAGCAAGCACATACACAATCATATCACAAAACAATAAAAATGAGACATATGAATTGGTAACTCAATTCGGCTCCACCAACAACCTATGTCTAGGAGCCAAGTCGTGATATAAATTCACTAAAAAAGGAGAATAAATATGGGTACAAGACTTGCACCTCACTAAGGATTGCAAGCATCTTGTTTAAATTGCCCAGTGCCCACTCTCTCTCTCCCACACTTTTGGGTCTCTCACCAATAGCTCATCCTAAATCTTTAGAGTATGATCTCTTGTATAAATGTCTCCATATCCCAAAAAATAGAACCTCCATCTTTTACAATCTCCGCAATTGCTAACTTGGACACCTTCCAAAATTAGCCGTTGCACCTCTATTTGCAACTGAGCTTGCAATATGGCCGTTCAGCTAACCTTGACTGAGTTTAGCTTTCTTTGCAATACAACCTCAAGACGCCTCCACCCCTCTTGGTTTTCTTAGAGTAGAATGATGTCGAATCCTCTCTATCTCAACCTACCAGCAAGTAGCTCCCTCCAACAGTCTTGTTAATAGTACCCTCTCCAGGGTCGTACCTCACCATGGCGCTTTAGTAGATATCAAGGATAGTATTCAACGATTTTCCAAGGATCTTCAAATTTTCTACCAAACATGATCTCTAAGTCATCCAAGTTTGGCATTCACAATCTTTAGGTTATCAAGCTTGATCTTTCATTCATCCAAGTTTGATTTCTCCTCAATGATGTTTTTAAGCTTCATACCATACTTTTAAATAGCTTCAACCATATTTAGCTAAGTTCCCTTCAAATTTGAACTTTAAGTTACCTTGCTCAATATGAACTTTGTCTTTTTTTGGTCACAAACCAAGCTATGCTCCCAATATGATCTTGTCCTCAAGGTAGTTGTACACCAAGTTGATCCACTTGCCAAATATAACGAGTGCCTTCATTAAAATTTGTTCTCACATAGTCAATAGACCTTGTTCTTTGAATGAAATCTTTGTTTTCTTTTATAGCCCTTTCTTAATTAAGATAGCTTCTAGTCTTGAAGCTGTTGTACCATGTTATCGTGCCTCATCATCAATGTCACATCACCATCAACTGGCACATCATCCTCCATCTGCACATATTGCCAAGTATTACCAACTTTGTACTTCTGTATTAATAATTAGAATTTTATTTATTTATAAAATGAATCAATTATCGAATATCAGATTCAACCTGTTTAAAAAATAGGTTCCTGTGTATATATGTTTAAATGATTTAATTAATTGATATAAAATAAATTATATTAATTTTAAATACTTAATATATCATAAAAATTTTCATATTAAAACTTAATAATGGTTGAACTAAAAAAAAATCTTTTAGTTATTATCTTCTTATGATATGATTTTTACGACTTATTTAATGCATCGATCTTACATAACACAATTAATGATTTAATTAAAATTCTTATTAATTAATTCAATTTAAAGCTTATTTAATAATATGCAATAATGTAAAAACAAAGGTAAAGATAACAATTACTCATTAAAATTTAATTAAAATATTTTTTTAATAATGTAGACAAATTACTACAAACATATACTGATAACCCATAACTATTTTACGTCTCAACTATGCATTGAGAGCATACCCCTTCTTAATTAATAATGTAAAATTAAATGTCTTAATCACTCAATTATTGTCATGATGGTAATTTAAATATTATCTAGTAATTATTTTATTGTAATTTGATGAACAAAGTTGAGGCCGAAAGATTTAAAAACCAAATCAGTTGATGAACCGGTTGACCAACCGATTCACGGTTCAACCGGTCTAACCGGTTCGACCGGCCGGTTCAATAATTTTCATATTTTTTAAAATATTTTTAAATAAATATTTTTTTAAAAAAATTCATAAAATTATAAAAAAATCTAGAAAAATTGGGGAAAATATAAATTTAATAAATATAACTATAAAATTAAAATTTTATCATGAATTTTATTTTTAAAATATAAGTTTACAAGTGATCAGAATACTCTAAATAAATCAATGCTGATAATCTAATACTAAGATTAGATCATAAAAGTAAAACCAAGCATAGGCTGCGCAACAATATGAGTATCTCACGCTATCTGTATCTCATAAAAGTAAAACCAAACATATGTGATAAATGATCAGATCAAATAATTTGCCTTATATTGATTTTTAAAAAAATTATAAATAAATCAGAACTACAGTTCAAGAAGGTGGTAGGGGAGGAGGTTTGGAAGATGGTTTCCTCCTCCTCCTCGGATAAAACCACCACGCCAGTAAGGCAGAATCCTGTTCACCAGCGCCGCTCCTCATTGGACCGAGATCCACCGCCTCCCGAGAAGAAATCAGTCTGAAACCGGCTTCAAGAGCTACGTAAATCCAAAACCCCAGCATCGCCAGGTTCTCGTCTTACGAGCTTTGTGAACTCCCTTTTCGCTTCCGCATCGAGCTCTAAGAAATCAAAGACTAGGGCTTCATCACCGGAGGAACCGGAGATGAGGTCGTGCTTGAGCAAGATGCCCTCATCGGCGGGGAGGAGCAGTGGGAATAGGTCGGTTAGGTTTTGGCCGATTGGGGTCCTCGTCAGTGAGGATTGACGGTCTTGTGGATCGCGGTGGATCTACGGCGGAGATCGCACGACGAGGATGGCAGAGATGATGAGATGGCTTTATGAGGAGGAGAATAGTGATGACGTGGCGAGCGATGTGAGCTCGGATTTGTTTAAGCTGGAGAATCTAACGGTCGTTGAAGATGGGTTTAGTGATGAGCTTCCGGTGATGACGAGCCTGCCAATTTTTTTTTTTAAAATCAAATCACTGAACTGATCGGTCTGGTCCAACCGGTTCACCGGTTCCTGTTTTGACACCGGTTTATAATCGGTTTGGCCAGAATCTGGTTCAATATATATAAATGAATCGCACTGGCGGGCAGTTTCTGGTTAAACCGGTTGAACTGATCGGTATGGTCCGATTTTTAAATCCTTGGTTGAGGCACTAGATATTTGTTTAGCTAAATGTTGGTGCAAATGTTGAGGGAAATATATATATATATATATATATAATTATTCATTGTCATATTTATTAGGAAAAATTACTTTTTAGTCCCTATAATTTTTTCGGTTTACCAAGTAGTCCCTCTGACAAATTCAGTCTCCAATATATCCCTCCTTTTTGGAATGTTTACTTCTTCGTCCCTGCTGTTAATTTCTCACGTTAAGTTTTTTTAAAATACCAGAAGTGCCCTTCAACGTGGAGGGAAAACTGGCGCCATATCACATCATTCTTTCGGCCGAGATCAAAGTGTATATGTACGAGAACGGGTAGGAGAAGCAAGTACCATTTATTTTTTTTGTCTCTTCTCATGCTTTTTTCCTTGTTGCTGTCCACCTTGTTTGTCTAGCTTGAAGGAGAGAGTTCAGTTGACGAGTTTATTTGAAGACGACAGAGAAGCTCTATTAGAGTTCACCGTCATTTGTCTTCTCAGGTTTGCAACCTTTGGTTGGCATATTTAGGTTTCATGTTGTTTGTATCGATGAGTGACTTATGCATACAAACGATGTAGTTATCTAAATGAGTTTGAATGCATGACTGACTCAGGGTTACATGTATCACCTATTTTGAAGGGTGTGGATGGATTCTCTTCACTGCATTGTGAGGTATAAAGAAGAGGGTTGTGTGTTGGACTTTTCGATGTTGCAGGGGTGGGAAGCAGTGATAGACAAGGTATGCAAACATTGGGGTCTTGAAGCCGATAATTTGATGTTAAAATATTTAATTCCGGACGGGCATAAGACAATTTCTTGTATTGGATCACAAGATGATTTCCAACGAATGTGTAATATACACAAGATGTTCAAGCAAAATGTCATCAAGATGATAGTGGAGGTCACTACTGACATGGTAGAGGCAAAGGGTCCATTTGATTCTTCCATTGGCTCGTACGTAACTTATGTGCTTATTTTGCCATTTGTTGTCAGGTGTGACCCATATTCGAGTTTCATGTTTAATATCTTGCATATGTTATTGTTATACATAGTTAATAATTAATGAGCAGTATTACCGTTTAATATTTAGCTTTTATATTCAAATTTCGGAATAACTCTTTATTTCTTTCCCCATATGCAGGGATTCATTATCGCAAACCGTTTCGTTTGACTCATACCCCATGCTACCTTCAGGGGTCTTGGCAATATCAAGCTCTTCAACAAATGTTGATGCAGAAATCACCGTAATTGGTTGACGTCATGATAGTGTACGACACTTTAAAGAAGCATTACGTGATTTGGCGATCAAACGCAATTTCAATTTTCATTTCATTAAAAATGATACACAAAGGGTTACTATTAGATGCGCCGAATCTAGTTGTCAGTGGCACGTTCATGCTTCAAAAGAAGGTAATCTTCCCACTTTCAGAATCAAAACTGCTAATGGAACACACACTTGCGGTATACAAGGCTTCAAAGAAATGGGTCAGTATACAAGTAATTCAGAAACTCCGTGATCATCCTTTGTATCGTGCAGATGATATACAATGAGATATATTGCGTGATTATGGTGTTCATTTGCCCTACAAACAAGCTTGGGTGGGCAAAGAGTACACAAGAGAGATTCTTCATGGATGTGATGTGGCAAGCTATGACATACTTATATGGTACGCCGATAAAGTGTCTATAACCAACCCCGGTAGCATTGTCATCATCGACAAAGATGGCAAGCATTTTAGGGGTGGGTTTTTTTGTTTTCATGCATCTCTTGAAGGGTTTAAGAGGGGTTACAGACCTTTACTATTCCTTGATGGGACTCCTTTATTAGGGAAATATGGTGGGATCTTATTAGCTGTAACTGGAAAGGATGGTAATAAAGGTTTCTTCCATTTAGCTTTCGCAATTGTCGACAATGAGACGGAGGATAATTGGACTTGGTTCGTATCGATATTGGGTGATGCACTGTATGGCAAAGACGACTATGACAAGATTATAACATTCATTTCAAATAGATCCAAGGGGCTTATAAACGCAGTTATGAAGGTTTTTCCTTCATCACCACATGCGTATTGCTTACGACATCTGCAGGCAAACTTCTACAAAACTGGTAGTGGCCTAGGGAAAGCACTGAAAGATGAATGCTAGTCTTTGATTGGCAAGGTTGCATATGCTTACACATTCGCAGAGTATGAAGATTTTGTGCATGCACTTTCACTTACATCCCTTCAAGCGCATAACTAGTTATTTAATAAATCAGACATGGCTCACTGGTGCAATTATTTGTTTAAAGGACAAAGATGGGGTGAGATGTATGCTAACGTTGCCGAGTCATTCAATGCTTGGGTGAAGGATGCACACCATCTTCCAGTGTCTAACATGGTAGACTCCATTAGGTACAAGATTTTGGAACGAAACATTACGTTTCATAACTAATTCTTTATTTTTTGGTGCACCTTTTTAATTAACACTTTACGTGATGTTGATAACGTCTACCAACTTAGGTTCCCTCTTTCATGTTCTAGATTCTTAGTTCACATTTAACATTTGTGTCAGTTGTTTAGTATTGTTATTTATCAGTGTTATTTGTTAATAATCAATTACTTTCTTCTACTTGTGTTCAACATTAATCATTTAAGGTTAAAATGTTACATTACTGCATAACATTTATGGTTTGTACTTACGTTCAAACACATATTTGTATCAACTTCAAATTGATGAATATGATGTATGAGCGACATGAACATTGTAAAAGTGGGAAACACATCTATGTCCCGATATCCACAAAGTCCTCAAGGAAACAGTAGAGGAGAGCAGGTCTTTAGTTGTCGGCCGCTCAGACGGGGAATGGTTCGAAGTGTTTGACCATGAAAGTTATTCTGTCAACCTATCTAGGAGAACATGTTTCTGTAGGCGCTGGGAGGTATCCGGCCTCCCAAGCAAACATGCGTGTGCAGCAATTATGCAAAATGATATCAATGCCCATCGGTATGTCGATAATTACCACACTGTTGATTTTTACAGAGCAACTTACATAGATCCTATATTTCCCATCCTTGATGATGATAAGCCGATGGATACTTCTCGCGTTCTCCGTATACGACCGCCCATTACAAAGAAAAGACCAGGTCAGCCTTGACGAACACGAATTGAGTCACAAGCATTTGGTGTGTGAGATATTCATTGTAGTGGTTGTCATAACATTGGACACAATCGGGCAACTTGTAATGCCGTGATTGAAGTTTGATTTGGATGTTATCTGTCTAAACAATAGCTTTTGAATGAAGTTGTTCTTGAAAACTTGTAATGTCGTGATTGAGGAATGATTTAGATCGCAAACTGCTAATGGAAATACTGAACCGGAAGTAGTAAACATAGAATGGAAATTGAAATTATCTGTACATACGTTCACTCAATACTTTGTTCAGTTGCATCCTAACTCGAAAACATTGTTTTTAAACACTGAACATTGGATATAAATAGTATTGTATGAAATGGAAGATATATGGTAGATGTTAATACGCAAACATGTTCTTTAAATGGCAATTCAAAAACTTAAAGTGATAACTTCAATAGGAACCGGCAAAGGCCAGACATGTAACGTATTGCAAATATTAGCACAAATATAGTAGATTTTAATTCCCAAACAGAGTATTTAACCAATTATCCGACAACATAAACTAAAAAACTGCAAAACAAAGACAGACTGTCTATTTCATAACTGGACAAGCAGCATAAAAGAAAATCAAGCAAGAGTATCAATTGGGTCTTCATTTGATGATGCTAGAGGCACAGCTACCGTGGTCTCCGGTTTGGGAGTGGCACATTCTTCAGTTGGGGGGTTAGGAGCCTCACCTTGGTCCACTGCAACTTCATCAGCAATAACTTGGTCTTCTTCTCCTATGGCATCCATCTACGTTGTGGTGTTGGGGTTTCTACGGAGGCCATCTGTATATATTTTGTTAACATACACTAAACGCAACCATGGGACATCAATTTCCGACAGATGGAATTGTTCTCCATTCAGGATTTGTTCTAGAAATCGCATTACGTAGATTGAACAATCGACACTGTCCATCTTCTGTTGTGGATAATCCCGAACATGTGTTAATGGGTATCCACTCATGTCACTAACATGAAGTTTAGCTTCGAGATACTTCTCCAACACTTTCTGCTATTAAAAAGATGATATGATGGTAGTTAGTTCCAATTTCCAACTTGAACCAATGAAAACATATGAACTTACCATCTCATTTGCAGCTGCGTCATATAGGGGGTTGACATCGAGCTATAATGCAGGTACTCTTTCTTATCTTTCTCCAAAACAAGTAGGTGGTAGTTGTTGTTCATTATTATCGGCATAAGCACGACTTCCACCAGGGAGTACTCATCAAGACAGGGGCCCATTAGGTTGTCTAACCCATCTGAGGAACGGGCCTTCCTGGATAGTGCAAGCGCCATTAGCCTAACAATACATGCATATCTTTTATACTCACATGGAGACTTCTTCATATCTTCTCTCAATATGAGGACATACACGTCCATGACATCATCCGGCACCAGGCTCTTTCCATCAATCAATGCATACAAGTGATCACGTGTTGTGCAGCCCCATTCACTGGTCCATACTCTTGTGCTGTGGATACATCGCATAATTAAACAATAACTACTAATCTCGAGTATGGCATTTAGGTCATGAATAACAGTATTAGTTCATGAATATTTAAACAAGATTATAAACTATAACGTCTAACCTTGAACTTAAACATGAAATTCATGATCAGAAGTATTAAATATGCAGTATTATATGAGGTCTTTAAACAAGTATGACACTTACTTATCTATACGGAGGTTCAGAAACACCGAGAGTGATAACTGCTGCATGTTGTCTAGCCGTGCAAACCCGGGTGGTTGTTTTTTGTTTGGGATGAAGTTTGTTTGAGGCTTGCGAACATTGGAAACTGTATTTAATGTGTCTTCGACAACTTGACCATCAACTGGTAATATCGACTCGGTGCATTTATTTAAGTTCATGTTGGTACAGAGGTCTCCAGGCGTCATCGATGCCAGAGATTCAATTGCACGGCTGACATCCTCTAATGTTTTCGGCTCAAAAACTCCCATCTCTGATGGGGGTATTACAATTTGTTTATTTCCCTTCCTTGGAGCTCTAGGCTTGCCTTTAGGGACTACTAAAGCCCCAAAGGTTGACGCTTTTGTGGCAGCTGTAGCAGCACGGGTAACTGGTTTCTCGTATGTACTCTTTTGGGAGGGTAGGTCCTGCGTCAACATCTGATGCTTTCGTGCCTTCACCACAACCATCTTCATCTTTTCGGTGCAGGTATATCGGCTTCATGTTCAGGTAGGTGAGAAATTGTGTCTTTTTTTGCCAACACATGTGTTTCTTTCTTCTCAAGTGCGTCTATCCTTCCCTGAAGTGAAACAACCTCTAATCTAATTGCCCTTAGCTTGTCCCATAGTTTATCGTATTTTTTATCACCACCATGATCTTTATCAGAGATAGAAGATGATGATACCCTGCTATGTTTTTCCCTCACAACCATTTTGGTCAGGCGACTCTTCTTTGTTGGTGGCCCTTTAATCTCTTTCCTTAAATCGACTTTTGTTCTTACAAATTTCAATGATTGCACTGCAAGGGATGTCTCAACGGCACCCTTCCATGTGTTCCTACCTTCAACTGTTGAAGAACCAAGTAGCTCCACTTCGTATTGGTTCACAGGGTTCAAACTGGCAAACTGATTCATGGGAAACAAAAATTTAAACAAAGTAATAATTAGTGAACTTATATTGAAGTATTTTCCATAATACAAGTGTGTTACATCTATTTGTAAACAAAAGAAACATATTATGAATTGTTCTGCCTTATATTGAAGTGTTTGCCATAATACAAGTGTGTTACACCTATTTGTAAACATAAGAAACATATCATGAATTTTTCTACCTTATATTAAAGTGTTTGCCATAATACAAGTGTGTTACACCTATTTCTAAACATAAGAAACATATCATGAATTGTTCTGCCTTATATTGAAGTGTTGGACATAATACAACTGTGTTACAACTGATTGTGAACAATAAAGCATAATATTAACAAGTCAACAATGCATCATAAATAATAGACAAAATAGGCTTACCTCTTTTCCTTCGAGGGAATCGATCAAAGTAGTAACAGAGCCTTATTTTTTATAACTAAATTCACCATAGCATAGAATCCTTGGTCTTATTCCAAAGTGGGGTTTCTTCCCTGTCTTAGTTACCCATAAAACCAGAGATTTAACGCAATTGCACATCCCCTTAAATACCCTATGCTTGCTTCTTTCCCTGTGCATCTATCCTTTACTCGAGTGGCAACACCTGGTATAGAATCCATGATCCATTTATGTGCAACTTGAGCCCATGCATATTTATCCAATGATGACAAGTCATCAACATACACAACCAACCATGGTGGTGTTGCACACGATGTGTTTGTAAATAACAACGACCCTAAGAGATAATCAGTAACAACTTCACAAAGTTTTCCTCATTGTCTGTTTCTTTCTTCTTTACTAAAGTAAATAATATCCTGCTCAAACCATCTCTGTTTTGGTCTATCCCCTTCTGGAGAAAGGTTTTCTCCAATGCAGTTTTCTCCCGTTTGCTCTCAAAGTCTATAGCATCACCATCACATCGCCAATCCAGTAGAAGTGACATATCCTCAGTCCTGAACTGAAGATAACTTTCACCAAACTTGAATCCATTGCTTTTCTCATCAAACAACTGCATCAGAGCATCAAGTACAACCCTTTCTTGGATTATGGGCTCCACATCCATGAGATGGCCGAATGGGGTTCGTCCCAAGATCTCCCAATGCTGCCTTGTCATCTTGATTTTCAATTCCTTGAGGGTGGAGACAACTGGTGCTAAGTAGCACAGTCCATTTACAAGATTCTGATTGTAGTTTGCCATAATCAAGGTGGCATACAAAGAAATAAATTCATTATGAAACAGGGTGGCATACATCTTCAGTAGAAAAATTAAACAGAATGTCATAGAATTGAAGACATAAGTAATACTTTAACAATGAAAACTAAAAAATGAATGACATCTATACAATTTAAAGCAGAACAATGCATAACTTGAATGTCACAAACGCATATCGAACAACTAATTAATGTTCTAAACATGAAATACACATGGAGAAGATGGTTATTCATGGATTTAAGGGAATTAACACTGCCATACTTCTAAGATATTACATAAACCCTAAAATTCAAGATGGGATCATAACCAACCCTAAGCGCTGCCTGGTTCAATGCGAGCGCAAGTGGTGCCAAAACGGTGAACAAATGGAGATGGAGCGGCCTTAAGGTTAATGCCGGTGACTTCTAGGTGGTGCCCTGCTCTTTCTTTGGATAGTTATGTGGTTGAAGAAGAGAAGAAGAAGGCAGTTCGTGCTTTCCAACGCATTCATCGGGAGAGGTAACGATTTGATGGTTACCCATTTAGATTATTTAATACTTTAAATATCATGAAGGGGTAACAAGATCTTTTCACCTTGCTGTTAAGTCCATCAACCTGGCGGCGGGAGTTAAGGGTATACGAATTGAAAAGGTAGGAGGACCTCCCGGGACAATTTTCTCTATTTATTACTGGGTCAGCATTATATTTTTATATATATATATATATTATAAAATATATTTTTTTAATAATAAAATTATTTTATTTATGTATTGTGTTATATTGCAATTTTTGCAACACATCATCTTCCACAGATAAATTTTTAATTTTTATTTTTTTTATAATATGCCTTTTTATATCATTAATTCAAAACTTATTTAAAAAAACATGCATGACATAAAATACCACTAGCACTCACGTAAGAAATTTATTTTAAAATATTTTTCAACAATATAAATAATAAATTACTAATTTCATTTAAAAGATACATACATGAATAAATATTACATAGTGTTTGGTTTAAAATATGTAAGGAAAAACAATTGAAGGGCCAAGAGTAATAAAGAAGGGAAAAGAAGGGTAAAGAAAAGAAAGGCTCAACTTTTGTTTAAATTTTAATACGCAGATGAAAATGATGGGTTGTTTGATTAACCTTCTTTAATTGAAAAAAAAATGATATATAATAATATAATCTATCATTTATTTAGAAATTATCAAATAAAAATATTACTTTATTCTTATTCAAGTGCATGCACCATCAATATTTCAAAAAATATCCGCATCTTAATTGAATTACTAACATAATTTTCAATCAAAATATAAAATTATGATAGCAATTATATTATTAATATAATTCAAAAGTAAGGGGAAAAATAAAATAACATAAAATAAAACTTTAAAAAATAACAAGTGAGAAAAGTTTAACGAGGATGAAATAAAGTGATGTTTTATAATTAATTAATTAAAAGCTAAAATTTATAATTAATTAAAAAAATAGAGACCATTATGGTTTTTTTTTAAAATTTGAAAAGTTTTGGATGGTTAGGAATTGATATTTTTTTTAATTTAATAAATTAAAAAGATTTAATTTTCAGCCCAGCCTTTTTTAACCCTTTTTTCTCCTTTAATTAAAATAAATTATTATTTTTAGATATTTAATATATCATAAAAGTTTTATATTAAAAATAACAGGAAAGTACCCAAAAATCCCTTTATAGTTTGCATAATCCCAATAAATCCTTGTAAGTATTGAGATCCCTTAAAAGTCCCTCCCTGTTAGTTTTTTTCTTCTTCAGCCCATTTGCAAGTAACGGAGGTTGTGGAGTCGTTACATGGGTCAGAAAATGACCTCAATGCCCATTTATCAAATTTCTCATCTTCTCAACCTCATTCTAAAAAGAAATGATCTCAAAGTACAATTATTGTCTTCTCAAAAATTGAATTTGAAACTTTGATTTTTTTTTTTTTATGATAATAAATTTAAAATTTATTTTTTAAAATTTATAGTATTTTAAATTTGTTTAAAGATTAAGATAGTTTTAAATAATGTTTAATTATTATTTTATAATTAATTTACACACTTATATAATAGATAATAATTCTTTTATAATTCTAAAATAAAGTTATTTAACTTAATTAATACTATTGAAAAAACTTTATGGACTTTCATTTTTTTTTTTTGGCATCACAGTTTGATAAATGATATGATCATTTTTTAGAAGCTTTTCTTTTTAATTTATATGCATTTTGTCAATTTGTGCATATGTAGGGGTTTTTTTATTTTAAATTGTTTCAAAAATATTTAAATAAAAAATTATTTTATTTTATAAGGAGACCCATCACCACTAGTGAAATAGAAAGAGATTTTGTTTGATTGTTTTAAATATTTTTAAATAAAACTTATTTTATTTTGTAAAAAAATACCAATTATTACTAATGATATATCTCAATTTCTTTGCTTCTTTCTTGTCATGCTATTTTTTTTTTTGTACTTTTTTGTTGTACTTTTTTATTAATAAAATTATGATTTATTCAACTTCATTAAAAAAACTTCATTTCATATCTAACCAAACTGGTATTCATAAAAATCTAAAATATATACTAAGCTTTCCAACAATTTTTAAGAATTATTGTATTTGTAATTTGGTTTTTTTATAATTTTAAAGAATTGGTAAATGAAAAAAAAGTATTTTTACTAACGATGTATATTAAGCTTTTCTTGATTTTGATGGTAGAATATTTGAATTTATTTTCCAAATTAAAGTGATTTATTTTTTCTAAAAATTGAGATGGATTTAAATAATAGTGAATTATTATTATTTCATGATTAATTAAAATGATCATTTTTAAAGAGGGCGACGGCGAAAAGAGCCTCAACAAAGAAAGCTGTATTGAAGAGAGCCCCAAGGAACAGGGTCCCTCCACAAAAGAAAAACCCTGGAGAAACAGCATCCCGGTCAACTAATGTGTTAGAAGGGGAAGATGATGCGTTGCGCGTTGTTGACATACTACTTGAGTCTTTCACTGATTTGAGGAAGGATGAACTGGCAAAGGAGGCGTTTTTTTTGTATGTGTTATGCATTTTTAATAGTAAGTTGTGTTTATGAAACATATGTGTAATATTATGATTTCATGTGTAGGTTTAACTTTTATTATGTAACGATTACCTATTCATGTGTATATTAATTATTTCATGTGTAACATATGACGTTCCTGTGTATAATATACATTTCATATGTAGCATATATGTTTCATATATATTCTGATCGATTCCTGTGTAATAATTTTATACAGTTCTGTCATTTAGAGGAATGACTACAGGTATACCATCCATGACAACCTCTTCATCCTCTTCGAAGGAAAACAACATGTCCCCGATGATGTTGTGGAGGCCCTTGTCCTAATGATCCATGAAAATTTTTTGTTTGTCATTTTTTTCTATTGTTTGTAAATGACTAACATTGTTGTTTGTTATTACAAAATCGGTCGTAAGTTCGAAATGTACTCAGCAAATTATGCACATCAAATGGAATACTAAACAGGAAAATACAGAGAATTCACAGGAAACATAAATAATACATATCAAACGAAGTTAATACACATGAAATAGACTCAATACATAGTAAACAAAAATAACACACACCAAATTGAAATAATACATAGGAAATAAAAATACTACACACTCAACAGAAATAATACATAGGAAATGGAATTACTACACACAAGACGGAAACCATACACAAGAAAGGGAATTAATACACAGGTACTTATTCAACTACACAACATCAAAACATACACAGTTCGTGAAAAAAAATAAAAACAAATAACATCCACTCACATTATGGATAGCCCCCTCAGTCCACAATGACTGCATTACATGATCTTTTGATGTATTTACATATATAATTTTGACGATTATTAACTAGCACTACTCTCTCAACAATTTCTCGAGTCTAGTGTTGGTCTTCATAAAGTTCACCTCTAAGTGTCATAGCCAATAATAATGCAGTGATGACGGGAAGACTCACGCCATGGCGTTAATTAGACCCTTGGATCGAATCAAGATAAATGTTATAATTTTATCATAGTTATCTTACCATACAAGGCCTGTCCAAGAGTAGGAAGAAACCAAGTCCAGTTCTCATTAATTTCGTTGTTGATTATAGAGAATGCTACATGAAACAGATCATCATTGCTATCTTTGGTTGTTGTCCCTAGGACAATCCCACCATACTTGCTCTGCAAATGAGTTTCATCAATAAAAAGTAATGGCCTGCACCCATGCTTGAACCCCAACAAACAAGCCCCAAAAATAAAGTCAAAATTTTGTCTTTTAATTATGCGTTGCGGGTAATCTTTGAAGTGGTCTATATTCTTAAACAGCTGACCTACTTTTAATATCGACCCATCATATGTTTGGGAACACCCAGCAATATTGAGCACCCCAGAAGGAGGATGTTGGGAGAGAAAAGTATCATCGTTGCGGTTTATACTATTTGAGAGAAACTCCCTACATGGCAATAAACAAAAATCAACAAAATACACATGAACATTACTTAATACATAGGAATAACTAATAATACACATGAAACATATTTAATACATAGGAAACAATAATAATAAATAAGAAATAATTGTAATACACAGGGAATGATTGTAATACACAGGAAAGGCGTCTAATACACAATAACACATAAATGAAATGTAACCAATAATAACAATTATTGTTGTATTACGATGGAATCAAGAAACTTGAGTTTTCATCCACAGACCCACTCACTTCCTCGATGGTAATGCCTATGACAAATTTGTTGAAATATAATATGTATGGCACATGCATTAAAAGTCCATGTCAGACTTAATTGGGCAAAGCATTTTGTATAAGTCAAGCGTCATGAACTTCATTCTCATTTGAGAAACATTCAGGGGCCAACATGTGCATATCTTAGCCATAACTGTCTCCCATAAACTTAAGACCATGAATTGAAGCACACTTCCTTCTTCTTTGTATCGCACCATAGCACAAAAATTTTCCATTGTTGATGTGACCTACATGAAATTTCAAAAAACTTGTAAGATTTCACATCCACAAAAGCATGAAGAAAAAGAAGAAGAAGAAGAAGAAGAAGAAGAAGAAGAAGAACAACAACAACAACAACAACAACGAAGAATAAGAAGAAATAAAGGAGCAAACTTATATGTTGATATTCTCCACTGATATGAAATTTCAAAAAGCTTGTAAGATTCCACAACCATGAAAGCATAAAGAAGGAGAAAAAGAAGAAGAATGATAAATAAAAAAAAACTTACATCTTCATATTCTCCATCGGCAACCTAAACAAGATGAAAAAGAAGAAGTTTTTCTCCACCGGCATGAAATTTCAAAAATCTTGTAAGATTTCACATTCACGAAAAGAATGAAGAAGGAGAAAAAGAAGAAGAAAAAGAAATTAAAAAAAAACTTACATCTTGATATTCTCTACGATAACCCAAGCAAGATAAAAAGAAAAGGTTGAAGTGTTGATATTTTTCCACCGCCAATGCAAACAAGATGAAAAAGAAGAAGTTGAAGAAGAATGAGAAGAAAAAAAGGAGTGAAAAAGGACAAGTTCTGACAAAGGAGTTTCAAACAAGATTTGACAATACATCACATTTAATGTGACATGACTTGGAGGGAAAACTTCATCTATCTTTTGCTTTTTCATCTCACATGGGCATTTGTGACATTTTCAATCCACTTAACTGACAGAATTAACACTAGAGAATAAAAAAAATTTTGGTTAAAAAAAGAGGGATCTATTGGAATATAGAAAAAGTCAAAGGGACTAAACAGGAAGTTTGAAACTTCTTAGAGACTTATAAGTAATTTTATTCGCCAAAATAAAAAATATTTTATTAATTATTTTCCTTGCAATGAGAATTAGTATTGTTTATAAACATATATACAAGTGTTGTCATGATATGATTATTATGTGTAATTAAATAAATTAATTTTAATTAAACGGTATGAATCAATTATAGCATATATAAATAATGAATTTACTGCTTATATAATAAAAGAGTTGGTATTTTATTTCTTTCACCACTCAAAGGTAGAAGATTTGGTCAATGACTCATCATCATAACGTGTCAATACATCACTATCGGTATAAAATATAATAAACAAATTGCTAGTGCCATCTTTATTGTTATAATAATAATCAAAACTTCTAATTCTTATTTTCATCCGTAAAACAATCAAATTATTATCTATATAAACCAAACAAGGACATCTTATATACCCAACAAAATTTTGAGAATCCAAAAAAAATGCTATGAATGTAACACCTAAGGATGGCAATGGAGCCTGGCAAGGGCCCTCGCCTTGCTTCTGTCCTGCATACCACATACCATGTCTTGCATCCTACCTCTCCCAATTTCAATTTTCATCTTCTCAATATCACAATCGACTTTCTGGATTTTACTTCTATCCCACCTCTCCCGACCCCATTTTACATTTATTTTCCAATAAAAAAACATTTTAATAATTTTTAACTTATTTACATTGATAATTAAAAAATTTATAATACTAAATAAAATAAAAATATTATCAAATATATAACAACACAACAACTCCAACATTCATTACAAATTTCAAAAAAATATTCAGATAAATAAATAAATATTTTTTAATATTATATTTATTTTACTAATAAATCATTAAAATTTGTAAGTTCAATCAAAACCCACATACATCAAATTGAGTAAATATAATCTCATTTATTTTGATTAAAAAAAAAACAACATAAAATGATATACATAAAAAAAAATTAAAGTAATTATTCTATTAGGGCCAGACAATATGGGGGTAAAGTAAAATCAAATCCCTTAGCCCCTATTTCCCATAAAAGTAATTTTACTCTCCAAAAAAAAAAACCATCCTTGTTGGGATGGATCACGTCAGAAATTACAAGTTTGTTAGGGTTTTGCTATTCCTAGTAACACCGACAAATAGTATTATACTTGATGAGGATGGGTGATCCGTGAGTGTCTCATTTATTAAAGTTTATTTTTAAATCAATTTATAATTGATTAATCCAATTAACTTCTATTTAATAATTTTTGTATGAAAAACCAAGAAGATAATTACATGAATGCCTCTTATAGAGTGTGAAGGCAATAATTACACCATTAAAACTAATTTCATGGTTCTGACATTGTTTACACAACACTAAAATACGCTTCAGTCATTAATTACTGCTCAATCTGCTAAGCAATTATAATAAGAAAAATTATTAAAATACCCCTCAGTCTTTTAATCTTTTTATGTCTAAAAATAATTGGAAGTAATTTGGTTATTTAAGCAGTGGAGTTAAAACTCAATTTCATTTTCCTTTGAGAGCGTCTAAAGCAATTTCATACACACCACTAATAATTTATCACATGAGACTTTTTGTTCTCCTATATATATATATATATCAAATTTAATTTAAAGAAAATGACAAAATAGGAGGCCGACAATGAGATAATGGCATTAATTCACTATTATTTATGTTGTCTTTATTGGCAAGTATCATAATCAAATCGTTATCCTTTGCAATTGATATGCTATTTGTTTTTATTAAAATGAATATTTACAATAGCGATGTTATTTTAATAAAATAAATTTTAACTTGAAAAATTTTTGGGGACATAATCTCACATGGACCAATGATCACTATGATTTACTTAGATTAGATTGGACCAACTTCTTAATAACTTAAAGTGGCCTTTTTGCCATCCTCAGATGTCTACCTAAGTTTGGTTCAAACCATGGCTCAGTTGGCCTTATCACAAGGACTCAAACCTTTGGATCGTACCTTTTCAAATTTAAGCTTGCTAGTGCTCAATTGATGGTTTTTATGATCTAATTAGGGAATGGTGGAAGGAACCCGATTTAAGTGAGTGTGAGGCTTCACCTTCTCTAAGAAACTCCTATCTTAGATGAAAGCTTGGTTTGCTAGACAAATTGAGCCTCGGTTCTATCAAATTATGGAAACTAGCTATTCTCCACATCATAGAGATTCTACACTCGATCAAAGAGAAAACCCCCCAAACACTAAATTCCTTCAAGTAATGGCTAATGGATATTGTATTTGTAATTTCATCCCTCACATTATGCATGATAATACCATAATTGTGGGAAATGGGAAATTGGGAAGGTTTTTACAAAAATCTCTTTTGAGTTCAATTTAGAACCAAATGTCAATCGATATTAAGATTTAATAGGCACAGATTTTTTGCATTCAAGTCCTTTGTGGACTTACCGCACCTAGAAGCCCCATTCTTCCTTGAGGAAATCAAGAGGGCCACGTTCAATCTAGGGACAAAAAAAGCAACTGGATTGGACATCTTTCCACTGTCCACCTTTTTTCTTCTTCTAGAAGTATTAGCTAATTATTTGTGATGACTTAATCAAATTTTGTACCAACATCTACTATATATGGTAGTACTAATTTGTAAATGATCAATTCGGCATGTATTGCTTTAATACCTAAAAGTGAATCCCCATAACTCCCCATTAACTTCCCTCCTATTAGCCTGATCAACTTGACCCTCAAAATCCTCTCTATGCTACTAGTAGTGCAGTTTAGCAAAGTGATCGACCCTCTAGTAGACTACTCTTAGTATGCTTTCATCAAAGATTGTTGTATCATGGACAACATTGACATTATAAAGGTGTTGGTCTACAATATGCAAATTTGTACACTTGCTAGGAACATCTTAAAAGTAGGTTTTGTTAAAGCTTTTCATATGGTAGATTCAAACTTTTTGCCCAAAATTCATTAAGCAAAAGGTTTTGGGTTTCATTAGATTGGATGGATTAAAAACATCCTATACCCCTCCAAGACTTCCATCATTTTCAATAAAGCACAAAGCAGATACATTGAATACCAACATAGACTAAGGCGAGGGAGATCCCTTCTCTCCACTTCTATTCGTGCTAGTTATTGATGCGTTCAGTTTTCTAAATATAAGCATCCTAGACGGAGCTCTACTAGAAAACTTGGAGAAAATGTGCCTTCTCTAGTATGCAGATAACTTAATCATTATGGTTGTCCAATGCTGTGAAGATTTGAGGATCATTAAGCTAATTCTTTTTATGTTCAAAGGGATGTTAGGATTGTTTATTAATCTATAAAAAAAGGAAAAAAGAAAAAGAAAAAGAAACTGCCTCTAATACTCTACCAAATTTAGGCAGCTTCCGATATCACATCTTGACCCATGTGCCAAGCATGTGACAACCACCGTGATGTCTCGAAGTAGTGACCTGTGTATACACCTATCTCCATAAATCCTCCAGGCTTAGTGATACTTCGCTTACCGACACAGTTAATCAATGAGGGGTTGAAAATATTTCAAAAGCTAAAGGGGTATGACAGTAAGAAAAATAGAAATAAAATTTCCAAATTCATATATGATAAAGCAATTTCTTTCATATAGCTAACAATAAAATCAATAATTAAAAGAACTTCATGCTAGTGATATAAAAATTGGAAAATCATTTTTGGCAACAAATCACACTAAACAAAAACAAGTGTACAACTTAATAGTGGTCTCTTAAATATACAACATAATAAATAAACCCCGTTATAAGATGTATGAAACTTTGAGCACATTTCTCAAGTGTAAAATACAATAAGAAATTCTTATTAAAAAATTAGTGAGGCAAAATTCTAGAAAAAATAAATAGTATAGCCAATGTAACAACAAGGTTTACATATATAAAATTCAGTTATTGTGCTTGCCATAAAAACCATCCTGGACTTGCCGTAGCCCTAGCTTAGTTCAAGGTTTGCCAAGGCTACATTAAGTATATGAAAATAAAATCATGTTAAGCCCACTTTGGCGTTTTCTTGAGATCACCCTTATGGTGATAAACTACATCTTGATATCTCAATATCTCGATATCAATAAGGGGTACCCTTCCCACTCCCTATTAAGTTTTCTACATACCTCTATAAAGGGGTTGAGCATGTTTTCAGTAAATCACACTGCCTCTCAATAGGTCGAACCTTGTAGATCCCTACTGCAGTCGTGGGAGCTCTCGACTCACCGACATCGATGAAAATATCAAATCAAGAATTAAATGCATTGCAACATTGGGGGCATGTAAAAGAAAAAGAAAATGATTTTCATATTCCTAATAACATTTATGCACAAATAAATTACATGCCATTATTCTCAAAAGATATCCTTTTTCTCAAAGGATGTCGTATCATAAACCATATTCACAAGCCAAGTCAATTAACAAATCTTATCTTGCCTACTGAAAGAAAACATTTATGAAACCATTCCATGCCTCATTTGAATCAACCATAATCTTTCCATTTCGGGAATTACATGTATATTCTTTAAATGGGAATAATTTGCTAAATTTCTTCTTACATTAAAGTATTTCCATTCAAGTTATAACCCCGTAGAAATAGTTTATAAATTCAATAATAAAGCTATGGGTAAAACACTCTAAAGCAAATTATAAAACATATTTCACTAGGCAGTTGCCACAACATTATCAAACAAGTGATTAAAACATCATAAGACAAGGCCCTCCAATGAGATTAGATAGTGAAAACTACTCATTCACTAGTCTCCCATCAATTTCCATGAATTGCAATAACCCTTCAAGCAATAACTCTTCCTTCCACTTTTTTTTAACATTAACTCCTTAATGCCCTAGGAATGACAAATGATTATTAATATCTTCAATTTTATTTTCCATTCCTCGTGCTCAATATAATCAATATTATCAACTTGAACGACAACATCACAGTCACCTCCAACAATATCCATGAGGTTACAATTGTTTAAAGAAAATAAGTACTTACACCTTAATCATCCTAACTTATATATAAAAGAACATCACTAAAAATTGCCATTATCCGGATGGTCCCATTTTGGAGTGATTTTGATTCATAAAGGGGTTGAAACCCCTATTTGGGTGGATGAGAAAGCTAGCTTTGTTGGCTTCTATTTTTTAAGTTTATTGAAGTATTTCTTAGTTTTGGTTCATAGATTTTAGCTCTTTTATCAAAAATAAAATAAAAATAAAAATAAAAAAATTGCCATGATCCTCTCTTGCACACATCTAATCCCATGCAAGAAAAAGCATGCACTCCATGTATCCATTAGCATGAGCTTTACACCTTTGGATTAAAAGCATACATCAATGAATCTTTCAAACACCAAGAGTCACATTGCCCATTCTAATAAACTCTCATCATGCCTAAAGCCTTCAATCCCTTTCCTAGCAATTAATCTATTCAAGAAATTTTCCTAGCATGGCTAATACCCAAAACAAGATTCAAGAAAATTGTAAACCAATAGTATTTTGAGGATTTTAAAACAAAATAACCTACTTTAACCCACTCACATTTCATGCTTGAGTTTTCAAACATTCTAACACCAACCAACTCTCCTGCAAGAATTACTATCCAAGCATATACCTCAAGGACCACTTTTAAATCATTAGCTCTTAAACATCAACCCAAAACCTCCGGAGGATTTATATGACATCATCAAATTACTTCTGATAAAATATCTTATATATCCTAAAGCATACAAATTGCATGAGCAAGTTCAACCAAGCCTCCTCTAAGGTTTAAACATGAGTAATCATGCATTGCAATCACTCTCAATTTTATGAACTTACACCAATGTTGAAATTTGATCATGAACATTAATCCTTTCATATAACTTATACACTGCCACAATTACTTCTAATCACTTGCTCACACATCTCTATACAAGCTTATGTGTATAGTGTCATCATTAGCATTACAATAATTCTCTCAAGTGCTTACCTTTTTCTTGCATTCCAACCTCAAAGCATCTCATCAAACACTAATCCTTCAATTATATAAGATCATTCTAACAATTCTTTAATTTTGATTTCTAACCACATTTCATCAAAGATATTACTTCCCAAATTTCTCCAATTCGAGATTCAAAATCTATGGTGTATAAAATAAAACACTCTAAGTTTTGGAGTTAATCGTCTTAGAGATGTTTCCTCAAACACTTCATGGTATTCACAAAGTTATTCTATTAAGCCTTAATACCCTATTCCAAATCCTAGTATACACAACCCCACTTATAACCAATGAACAAACTTTGAAGAATTTCTAACGTCTTCCAATTATCCATACATGAATTGTAACTGAATAATATCATTACAATTGCAAGGAAGTTAGATAAACAACTAGAATAAACATTTGAAAAAAAAAATTCAAGGGTACTATTAAATCAAATGAGTTTTAAATAAAATAAATGAATCGAATCATAACCCACTCACATTTCATAAATCAAAGCATCATCATCATCACAACCCTGAGAAGAAGAAACAAATTCAATAAACCCAAGACCATTTCTCATTAAACCAAAGGAGATCTCTAAAACATTCATATGATATTATAAACTTGAAGTGAAAGGCTCAAATGAAAGCCAAAGAAACTAAAAATGTTTTGAAAGAAATGAAAAAGAACAAAGAGCGAACCTAGTCACAATTTAAGAGCTATCAAGCTTCTCTTCCTTCCTCCTCCTCGTCCTCTTTTTCTTCTTCTAATCCTCCTCTAGCCTCTTGGCCATTCAAATATCTTCTTTCTCTTCCTTTCTTCTCACGCCTACCATCTCTCCCTATCTTTGGATGAAGACTAATAAAGAAACTCTTTCACGTGTCTATAGTAACTATCTACATAAGCACAGGAAACAAAACTTAGATTCAGCTATGGTAATGGGCTACAATATCTAGAATAAAGAGTTTCATTAGCAGAGATATTATATATGGACCCAATCTGACTAAGCTTGTCAATTGTGCTTCAGGCCTCCTTCTAGTGGTGTACTATTTCTGGAGTTCGATTCAAACTCTCTTCTTAAAAAGTGAGAATCTTGTCCCTTGGTAGAAGGCTTATTCTCATCAATTCAATCCTATCATATATCCCATTATACTGGATGCCCATCTTTAAACTATCTTGTTGGATGGTGAAAGTTATTGATCTCATCAGATATGACTTCTTGTTAGGTAGACCTAATGTTGACAAGCCATGTTTTTGCCTTGGTTTGAACAAGGTGTCTAGGGGATTCTACATTTGTTTGAACATTGGATTAACAAATGTGCTCCTATGTACCTGTAGCTTAGACTTTCAAAAGTATTCCACACCTCCTAAGCATGGTCATGCCTTAACCCACGACAGAGCACACAACAACCATTGCAATAGTTTGAAGTAGGGGACATATGCCCTCCAAACCCCAAAGCAGTGCAAGGCTACTTGGTATCTAACTCTGACTCAATTCTAAAAGTATTCAAAACCCATATTAGACAAAATAATCATGTGAAACACATAAAAGTTTAATGAACTTAATACTATACAACAATGCAAAATAAATAAAAACTTTTCAAAAAATTGCCAAAACATGAACCCTAATTGATCCATCTTAGCACTTGTCAAATAACAATGGCCTTATGCTTAACAACCTTATGATCATATCCCTGGAGGGATAGGATGAGAAGATGTGCAACTTGGTTACTCGATGAGTGGTTAGAAATAAGAAAAAAACTTGTTAAAGCATTCAAAATAGGAAAACAGTTGATGACCCCTTTCAAAAACATCAACCATACCCAAAAATTGTGAGTATAAAACATGATAGGTAAGAGCTTGAACATGACACAACGCCATAAAGTTTCTAATGTACAGCTTTACAAAAAATTATCGGATGTCATCAAAGAAATCATAGTTCGAGTGTAAGTTTTTTTAGACTAAACCAAACATGTCATGAACTCCCAATAAAAGGTATAAAACTTAGAATTGTATACATATTGCAATTAGAGTTCAAGATCTGCGTATGAAAACTTAAACTTTGGGCCTATTAATAAAAACATCAGAAACTTAGCTATGTCAAGACCAAGTTAGGGACCACCATGGTTGTTCCTTTTTTTAGTTGAATTTCAACATATTTGCCCATCCTTGGTGGTGGCCTCTGAGATCTACGTACAGTGCCCACGGTATCACATATCCAATGGAGGACCTTACCACTACCCACTCATGTTCCCTGCACACCTCCTGAATTGGAAACATTCACTTAGTCAGCTACACAACCTCTTTATAGGCCGAACCATAGCAACCTCCACTGCAGTGTCTAGGCCGTAGCCTATATTCACCAGGATAACATAAATTAAACATTAGTTATACTATGTACCACTAAAAATATGCTTAAAAACTTCATTGGATACTTTCACATTCTTGGTAATGTCTTAAAAATATGTATATAATACGTTCAACAATTTCAATACAACTTTCAAGAAATGAAAGACTTTCAAAGCATAAATACAACTACATATTAGTTGGACTAAGAATAGTACTACCAATTTTAAAGCAAGCTTAAAACATGTCGTAAATAATTTAGTTAGCAAACAACAAACCCTTATAAGTAGGGCCATATAATTACAATGGACCAAAGGAAGATATTCTAAACCCAATAATATTTCAAGATGTAAAGCTCATGATGATCAAATAGTAAACATGTACTATATACATGATAGCAAACTTTGAAAAATTTTACTAAAAACAAGGTGGCTATGGGCTTTTATATACCCATACTATGCCACAAACAAAAAGGCTCACAACCCCTGTCGTGTAGCACACTGTAAGTGCACATGGATAATCACATGTTTCTTAGGTAGGCCTGTGTGACTAGCTGTGCGGGTGGATAGTTGCCCGCATGGACTTAAAACTCAACCAAAAAGTTTGAGCACTAAAAAAAATGTAAAATCAACTTCTACTAATACAAAGTTATCAAGTTAAAATAGGGTAAAAGCAGAATATGCAACACCATACCACCCAGAGTTAGACTAACAAATATAAAGAATACCCAAAAAAGATTGTTGAAATGGAATGCATACATTATAAAAATCAATAATAGCAATGAGTATAAATTTATCCTTCCACAAAAACATATGTCCCATCAAGCTAAACCCTTAAAGATCTTCCATCAAACTAAAGCCTAATTAACCAACCAACCATTAACATTAACACTAAGACCATAAACATAGTCACATGAGCCATAATTTAATCACTATCACAAGTAAGCTCTCTTCGTAGATCACTCAATTTACTCAAAGCTTGAACCTAGACCACCTTTATATACCTTCACTGGCACCTCCTCCCTCTAACTAGCTCTCAACATGATAAACCATCACTCTTAAACTTCCAAGTGCATGCCAAACCTCTAAGTGCATGCCGTCAAGCATAAACATGAATACACAACTAAACTCAAACATAAGCATTCTAGCCCCTATTTAAATTCACTCCATGCCTCCTTTCACTTAGATCTCCTACTTCTTTACTCATTAGTTATACAAAATACTCTGTACCCATGTAAATTCACTTTCAAACATATAAAATAAGTCATAACATCTCCTAACTTCCATAATTGAATGTTTTCCTTGGATTATCTCTATAAATTAACATAACAATTATTAATATTGAATCACCTTAGCATCATCTAAAGTTGGACCATTCCAAAGTTAGATTGAAAAAAAGTTGATGAATTTTCTATCGATGCTACATTGGTGCTACATAACACTCCATGTGCTACGGTAACATATAGGTTACATGCCATCTTCATGGTTCTCAGCAGTTGCTTGTGACCACTTCGTAGGCACACAGTGGTTACATAACTTGTAGATACAACCATACGGATACCAATAAGGGCACAAAATTTGCTGAGGAGTAATCATCCAAATCACACTAACATAAATTCTACTTTGCTCTCTTGGAACTAAACACATATGCATCTATACATCACAACACCATTGGTTTTCCTCAAGTCTCAAACTTCATTAGCCCATTCTCTTTAGGTTTAGACATGAACTCTCATGTATCTACATTCCACAATAACCATCAATTTTCACTAAAGTCATACTTGCCAACACTAGCACACACATTCACCTCCTCTACACTTATTAGCTTGCTCTCATGGACACAAGTATAACTATATATCTCTATTCCCATGCTCATTCCCATAAACATAAATTCAATTAATTCACCTAAATGCCAAGCTTGCCAACATATGCAAGGGCCCAAGCTCAAACACCCTATGTCTAAACTTACCTTATCATTGACACAACATCATTGCCATTTTCATCATCCTAATTATCTTCACCCTCAACATCTCCATCAACTTCTTCTTGAATGTCCACAACCATCTTAGTCTCTCTAACTACACCTCCAAGCCATTATAGATACCTTAAACAACCAATTCTATCAAGATCATAAATATGTTTCTTTTCTCAATAATAAGGACTACCCTTAAAGCAATTAGAATCACTGACCAAAACAAGCCACATAAATGTGTTCAATCTAAATTCAGTTCAACATTGATGTAGTATCACTCCTAGTATTGATAGATCATGAACATAAGGCATAAGGCATACAAGTTTCAGATCCATTTATATTCTTTCTCCAAAACAATCTATATTAAATCAATCATAACAAAAATAGACATTAACAATTCTCGAAAATGTTTTAACTTGTTCTCCCATATTATTACTAAAATCAAGAGAATAACCTCACTAATCTCCATGTTCAACTCTTTTGGGTATTTCACTGACACGTTATGTGTGTCTAAATTATTCAAATATGCACTTAATACTACAATTGATCCATTATACCGCAACTGTACAAGTCATCAAGTAATACCTTATGGGTGAGCACGAGGGTCATATTTCCGCGGCAACAGAGCCAAAAACTTAATAGACACATTATGGGTGTCAAAATTATGCAAATATATAAGCATGCGAGTATGCACTTAATACTACAATTGGCTCATTATACCGTAAGTGTACGGGTTGTCAAGTAATACCTCGTGGGTGAGCACGAGGGTCATATTTCCCCAAGAATGGCGAGAGGCTCCTATTACTTTATTTTCACTTAATCAATAGTCTAATTGTTTACGCTCTTTCTTTAGTTTTACTTGTACAACACTATTAAACAATACAATTGGAGATGTCGTTAAGCACACTTAGAAGGAGTTGGGAGTATGTACTAAAGTTATATTAATTATTAATTATTGCAGGCATTAAGTGTCCATTGTGGTCTAGGATCGAACCAGAGGAATTCAAAGGCCTACTAGCCCCAATAAGCCATAGTGACTAGGTCTAAACCACTAGGAACTTAAGATGGAATCTCTTCCTTCCCAGCCTCCTAGGTTTGCCTTAAGTGCCGGAATCACACGAGAAGTGACCAATTAGACCCTAACCCTAAGGAGTAATCAATCCCTAATTTCGGAAACCTAGCTATGTCTAACCTCTTAGAACATGCATAGATCTATCATGGCATGGGCGCCATAAATATGGGGGCATATCTTCCTCATCCACATCAACATGTGACAATCAATTAAGAGCATGCAATGATTACAAAAATTAGAACCAGTTATATTAATTAATCAAGATTCATAAATAATAATCGAGGGAACTAGACATACAATTCCCCTCGAATTAGGTTCTAATGGATCATAACAAGGAAAGCATCAAAGCACAAGAGAACCACAAGACCAAGTAAAGAATAAATAAGCATGTAATGTATTCCTAGACTAACTCCCTCCAATAGTTCTCTGAAAGTTGGGGATTAGAGGATCCCAAGATTGTCCGGATGACATATGTCACTCATGCCTCTCTAATGATGATCTTTGAAGATAACTGTCATGTAAGATTTTCTCCAATGATGCTCATTGATGTACTCTTGAGAAATCCACCATAATCCATTGTAATATAGAAGAAACACTGTCTCCCATCGCTTAGATCTCCATAAATCCGGTCACCCTAGGTTATTCGGTAAAAGGTTCTCCTTGAATTTAGAGAATACTGGGGTATTTATAGTAATAGGCTCCGCCACGACCTCACCACAAGTGTTGTGATGCCTGTTGTAAATAAGTTGTTGCTTGGGCTCCAAGTCGTATCCTGGCATAGTCTTTGGGCGTTATGTGTCTTGACAATGACCATTATAGACTTTACTAGTGAGTTCATGCTGCAACGACTTGATCACTAGTGGTAAGTGTAGACAACAAGCGTTGTGTATTGCCATAACGCCCGTTGTGAGTCGTGGTCTACCCTTGATTCAGCAACTTGCTTCATTTTACTTCAATACATCCTCGAATTTGCTTCTTTCTTCCTAAAACAGAAATAAAGGTCGTTGTGAACAAAAGAATGAAATTTCATACTAATGAGATGCTAAATGCAGTATAAATGATATAGAAAATATGATCAGTTTAGTACTTATCAGCATTCTATCAAATATTTAGCAAGCATCCTCCTACAGCTAACCTAGTATACAAAACCATACACATTATATTTCATAAATAATACATACATTCCACCATCATGACTATAACTACCACATAGATGAAAAGCATCACCCACCAAATGTATGCAAGTGAGATAGCACAGTAAATCTCCCTCTCAATGATCTTTAGTTCTCATCAACCACAACCAACATCAAATACCAAGTTAACTATGTAAAGCAAAGTGAGTTTCAGTAAATAAGATGATTATGAACCAAAATATGGACAAATCCTTGAATTTGGAATAACACAAACAAATAGATTCATGTAAATCACCAAAATGCACATTCCATTATACTCACACAAAATAAAAAGCAAGGCTTTAGCATAGATATACAAAGCCAACACAAAATGATGACAATATATCATCATAGAAGTAAAATAGGTCGATAAGAAATTGGTTAACCTACTCACCTTGCTTATTCTCCTCCTCTTTACATCTATAGGACTAGGGGGAAAAAGAGAGGAAGCATTAAAATCAAGAAAACCTAAGTTTCTAGGATTAAGATCAAGAAAATACCCTTGAACTTAAAGAAAATATAGGACTTTATTTACCTATAACTCTCTTAGGAAAGGAGATGAAAGAAGAGTAGGCTAGGGTTTTCAAACCATGGATAGAATGGGAGCTGCTTGGGCAAGTGCTAGAGGTTTAATGACATTTCGATTACTACAATATTGGAGCTACAGTGCAATATAAAAGCTACAATAACAAACTGAAATGCTACATTACAAGCTAGATGGTAGGGTTATAATACTATTGTCAAAGGGCTTATTCACACATTATTACCTACTAACGATCCATTCTAACTTTAGATAGATAGCTCCATTTTCAAGATCACACTGCTCCTCCAAATAATGGAGATGTCAAACTTTGGAGCCTCACCTTCAATGGTCAATTTTTGGTTAAATCATTCCCTAGATTCCTTAACGACAGAGGCTAGCAATGCCCTATCTACTAATATTTTTATCAAAGGACCATGTCCACTGAAAATAAATTTATACAATGCTTGCAAATAATAAGATTCTCCCTTTAGGAAACCTTACCATCAGGAGATGTAATAGGTTCCCAATGGCAATCTGCATGATATGCTACTTAGACATCGAGATAATGGATCATCTTTTCATCACTTGTGTAATACTTAGAACTTTTCTTTGGTTTTATTCCTTACTTTGGGTATACTCATTAGGGTTTTGTTCGGTCTAGGAGTTCATGGTTATAGAATTATCTTTGTAATCGGGTTCCGGCACAGCTTGTGCCATTTACAACCTTGAAATCCTTTGTTGGACTGAAATCCACACAACCTATGCAAAACAACATAGCTTGTGCCAATTTTAGCCCACAAGCTTTTCTCAAGACTAAAATCCTCACAATTAGTGAGAAATGGTATAATCTGTGAAACAACACAGCCTGTGTGAATCCCAAACTTAAACCTTTTGTTGAGCCGAGACCCACACAGCCTGTACGAATCTGCATAACCTGTATGAATCGGCATAGCATATTCAAAATGGCACAGCCTGTGCCAATTCTAGCCATAGCTTCTTTTGCTGGGCTAAGCTCCGCATAGCCTGTGTGAACCTTTCCTACACCATTTTTTCTGTTGTCATAAGAGTATTTTTTTGTCATTTTCAAACTCTAATTCCTTTTATCCTTCTTTCTTCTCTTTTGTTTCTCTTTTCATCCTTAAAGCTCTCTTATCTTTAGATGGAGATCAAGACTCCAAACCTCCTTATCCTCTACCCCAAGTGAAACCTCATTTGTTTCTTCTTCTTCCCTTACAGTTTGACAAGGTAAAATACCTTCTTTCTCCTTGTTTCTCCATGTTTTCTTCCTCTTTGTAGATAAATCTAGGGTTTGTGGTAAATGATGATTTTTGAACCCTCATTCTTGCAATGTCTTCTTCTTTGATGTGAGGAATGTTGTTGTTGTGTTATCCTTTTGTATCTTGTTGAAATCTTGAGTAGCCTTCATCCTCATTTCTTTTAAATTTTTAGGGAGAATTGTAGGGTTGGTGTTAGAAACCCATTGGTCTTTGTTTTGGTTTAATTGGATGTCTGATTCCAATCGAGCTATTTACGCGTGTGAAGATAGTAACACATGCATTAGTAAGTTTATTTTTGTTGTGTTGAGAATATTTTTATTGATTTTATTTCATGTGTTTGATAGGTGATGAATTGTCTGAGACAGAGAAGGAAGCGGTGAGAGAGTAAACCCTACCAAGAGGATTTTTGCATTGTACTATGAGTGGTGGTTTGTTAAATGTATAGCTTTATATGACTCCTAGCATATTTTATAACATAGTATGGCTTATATATATATATATATATATATATAATCTTGCTCTTTCTCACAAAAGCATTGAATGGCATTATTATGGAACTTGAAACTCGAATTATGTTCATGCATGCTTTATGTTTCATGAGCAATTATATGTCTACTTTCCTTTTTGCTATTTATGAGTAAAATGCTTTCAAATTATGTATGTTTGGACTAGGTTTTGGAGATGAAAAGTGATGCTTTATCCTAAAAATGGTTTTATGTATTTATTAGAATTTGATGGTGATAGTGGGGTACAGCATGCGGGCTTTAGCCCAATATTGCAAACAGGGTTCACGACTGCAGTGTAGGGGTCTCCTCAGGCCAGCCTATGTAGAAGTAGCCAGGGTGACCCTAGGTTTTTCTATGCAAGATGTGTTGTAGAGCTCTTGATGGGTGTGATGTTGAGATACTCGAATCACCACCGAGGTTGATTAGAGGCCAACACTAAGGAATTTTCTTATTCTGTTTTCAAATCCTTGGGTTGTCCTAGAACTAGTTGAGGCCTCAACTAAACTGAGAGAGTTTTTATGGCCAACAACAAACCTATTTTTGTACTTCTATTATTTATTGATTTACATATGGATGTTTTTAAAGACATTTTACTTGATGTTAACCAAACTACTATCATTAATTATTTATAACTGTGAAATGCTTTAGAACTCTATTTATCTATATAGTCACCCCTCACTGAGTAATCCTGTTACTCACCTCTCTCACCATTATTCTCAGGCTTTAGCAAGCAAATAAGGCATGATAGGACAAGTGCTTGGCAATTCCCTTCCTTTTCTTCTAGTATTTGATGTATGTTTGTCATCTTGATCATAATGCATTGTATAAGACTATGGATCCACTAGTGACATGTATGGCTTTTGTAGACTTTGATCTATGTATAATCTATTTGATGATATGTGGCATACTCTATTGTTGCTATCTTTTTTTTCATATATTCTGGTTGCATACTTCTTCTTTGGGTTGTTGTTAACAAGGAGTTGTAAGTCTTGCGATAAACTAGGGTGGAGTGGTCTCTGTCTCATCTAGGGTTGCCGTAGCGGTTGTCGTGTGGCAATCCTGCGGGATGGGTCATGACAACTTGCCTTTCCTTCAAAAGAACTTAGACCTATGTTGGCCTTTCCTTCGGACTTCTCATGTGTCTAGGAATGATGCCGAGCACTGGGCATCTTGACAAGCTAATATTTATGTCCATCTTAGAGACACTTGGGATCTTTTATCAAAAGCCCTAACTTGGAGCATTGGCCTGAACGGAATAAACTCATTTTCAAGCTCAAATCACATCCTCCTTTTCTAATCATTATTAAGATTATTAATTTTATTTTTGTTTTAGTCAACTATAGTTTTTGAAGTGATAAGTGAGTAATTAAAGGACTTAATTGAGCAATGAAGAGAAGTCTAGAGTTTTTGGGATCCCACATCAATAGCTAGAGTGATCTAGCAGTAGCACCCTCCTACACTCCAAACCCAGCAGTTTGATCAATCTTATGTTACCCTAAGTATAGACTTTACCTCTATCTTCACTCAAGGTTATATTATCCCATATTGTCCTCATTGATGTCTTTTGTTCTATTTGTATAGTTGTTACCCTGCTAGTGGCTTTTATCTTATGCTTGTTGTTATTTGGTTTTTCCTCTTTAGTAATTTTCAATATTAAATTTTAATAATCAAATTAATCTAAAATCAAGTAAAGAGTTTAGAACAACCAAGACCATTCAGCATCACCGGAGACTAATATATTGTAATTTTTTTACCATAAATAATAAATTTAAGGGAAAGTCACTATACGATCTCAAAATATTCATATGCTATACATACATTTATTAAAAAGAATAGAGGGATGAGAATTTATATTGCCACTTTGGAGGGGAATTTTTATTTAAATTGATCAAATTAACTTAATGTTAATAACAATTAAATATTTTAAGATTTAAAATTATTTTCTAAAAAATAATAATTATTTATTTATATTAATTGTTTTCAAAAACTCATTATTAAATATATTTATTTAAAAATAAACTTTAAAAAAATATGAATAATATTTATTCCAACTTTGTTAGATGGAGACCTCCCAAGTCCCCAAGATAAAACCAAGGCTCAATGACAAGAAACTAAAACACAAAACTAAAATTTCATCCAACATAACAATTATTTCCAATATCAAATAGTGCAACATTATATATTTTGATTGAAATAACCATAATTTGAAGGAGCAAGCCCGTTATTATAACACTCATCCCTAAAAATATCCTCTCAATACTAGCTATGGCAATTGGCAAAACTGGCGCCAAGTCAATAAAGCAATAAACGAGTAAATAAATAACACGTTTTCTTGTCTCAACTATTTTCCTAGCAAAACTTCCCAAGTCAGCAATATTTGCAAACTCATCATCTTGCCTCATATCATAATTGAAAATAGCAAGTTGATGCTCAAGTATCATATGTTCAATCACTAAGAAGTCTTCAAGATATATCTCTGTAAGATGTAATAGCTTATGGATGTTGAATTTGGAGAATGACTCCCTTAGATCAAGGCATGGTAGTAGAAGAAATAACTCCGTATTAGCTTTTGGAAAACAGTTTTGCATTTCTTGAACAATCAAATCAATAATCTAACATTACAATAATGATAAACATTAATTAAAAAAATAAATTAATGAGATTTTTAAAAGCATAATAAATATAGAAATAATAACTGCACAAAAAATTTCAACACAATAATGGTGAAAGTGAGTACTTTGCCCCTCCACCTAGAACGATCACGAATTCACATATTGTCCTCCATATTAGGTAATGGGATTTGAGTTTACCTCACAAAAAAATAAATAAATTAAAACCCTGGCATCATCAAAAAATTGCTCCCATCAAGTATTCCTAAAGTGTTAAAGTAGAGCATTCTCATCTTCAATCAAACACATGGCTTGAACAATTTTCTAATCATTTTAATGTAAGGCAATTAACAACTCATTTACCATCCCTAATAAACGCATAATATTCTAATCGTAAGTTAGATTCTTGATTTTTTTTCCTCTACCACTAACTAATTTTACTTTCTCCAAGTTCTCAACCAATCTGTCATGGTGATGTTATAGAAGTTGATCTCTCCTTTCATATAACGATTTGATGGCATTAATAATTATATTAATGTATTGAAAAAAATCACTCATAATCTGATTGTTTTTAACAATGCCAAACAATCACTAATTAAAGTTAGTGAGTAAAACCAATGAACATATCCTTGCCCTCCTAGCCTTGAAAGGGACAACCCATGTTTGACAAATAGGCAATTAATGGCATTCTTCAAAAAAATGGTAGAGGTATCAAGCACATGTACCACAGCAAAGAAACACTCTATTACATGTCCATTTTTATTCGCATATCAAAAAACAACTCCCATTGTTGCTCCACTAAAGCATCCTAGGCTTCATCAATCTTAAAGGAAAAATAATTATCTCCAATATCATTAACAATGATGTGTAATATCTATTGTACAAGCATTTGCCAACTTATTTTTAACCTCTAAAAAAGTCATTTAATTGTTTCTAGGGGCATTTTGATTAACTACCCTCCAAACCTTTTCATTTTGTAGTCTATACTCAAGTAACTAAAAAAAATGCCCTAATTCAATGAGTTTGAGGACTCATCATTTCCACTGAAAGATAAACCTTGTTTTAATAGAAAAAGAGTTAGATCCAAAACCACCATTAAACGGATACGGCATGCAACCTCCATCTCTTGTGAATGTGCAACCAATTGATGTGACATGCTCTGCCTTTGATTTTGAAAACTCTGAAATTGCACACTGGCATCAATATGGGCACTATTCATGGCACCAACATGTTATGAGAACTTTTCCAAAGTTATTTTCCAATTATTGAACCTCATTTGGTGAATGTCTCTTCTCCTAGTCAACTTCCTCTATTTGGCTTGAAAAAATAACATGAAAAACAAAACACCACATATTTTGTGATGCTACAGTCCAACCATAGATGATGTTTAAACTAAACATCCTAAAAACTCCTCCTTTCTTTAGCACACTTTTTTTGTGGAAAATTATGACCAATTGGTTAACATGAGCCTTTATTCAAATATTCTCTTTTAACTTGATTTCTAATCCCAATATCGAAATCTTCAATTGGTTTCCGTAGTCTAGGATCACCAATATCATTCAAATTACAATTTATATTGGTGTTATTCTCGCTTGATTCAAAGTCTAATGGTACTTTAGGAGTGTTAGACGGCTCTCCACTCCGTGGTCGTTTAATAAAAAATTTATCCATGTTCTGCAAATAAATAAGTAAAGAAACAACCATCTTCAATTATGAATTATAAAAAATAACAAGCAAAATATTAATGCAACCAAGATGGTTTGATATCATATTATACTATCAAAAGCAATAAATTCAAATGATTAATAACACTAGCAAAGCAAAAAAATGTACTAATAATGAATTAAGAGCCACTTGGTCATCAAGCTTAAACAAATGATACCATATGGAGATTAAATGCAAGTGAATCTTTATGTAAGTTTCTACTTAAGAGAATTAATTTCTAAATTAAAAATTTCAATATTTTACAGATAATAAAATTGTAAACTAAATAATTTAGATGCAAACTAGGAGCTTATGTATTTCTAAAATAGTTGAAATTAGTAATTACATAGACTAACAACACCAAACTTAGCAATAAGATTAAAAAAGGGCCACATCCAATTTGCTTCTCAAGAAAAACCAAAAAGCTTAGTGTTAGCTTGGCAACCATAAAAACATGGGTTAATTTACTTCTCTAATCTCAAGAAAAACCAAAAAGATTAGTGTAAGCTAGCAAGTGGCAACCATAAAAGCATTGACTAATATACTTCTCAAATCTCAAGAAAACCAAAATGCTTAGTGTTAGCCCACAATAACTAATGTATCACAAAGCTTGGCTGCAACTATTTGCTAATATATAATGGAAATACATGCATTATGCATATGGAACATTGTTGTTCTAATTGTCACGCCCCGAACCCGGCTCGCCAGGCCCAGTGCGCTGACAAACGGCCGCACACCTACAAGGCCGAAACCAAGTAGGCATGCAAGGCCTCAAAACCTGGTCCACAGCAGAACACACAATATAACAAAGTTGTAAAATCAAAAGTCAAAAACAGAAATTCACAAGGTTCAAAATTCCAACTATCAAGTACAAGATGGTGCTCTATAAATAAAACACATACTCACACAGACAGAACAACATCTCAAACTTATAAAGGATCAAGATCACAATCTCTCACTAGTTCACTAGATGTCTGTTGTACTATTCACTCCTGAACTGAAAAAAAAATCAACAACAAGATTATGAGCTTGAGAGCCCAGTAAGTAACCACTAAAAATATCGGGATCACAAAATGTTCAATAATCTTTAAAAACATACAAAATGTAATATAATGAAATAAATATCAAAATGAACCCATAAATCAAAAATGGTTCAAAACAGATTTAATTTACCAAAATTACGAGCATATAAGTCCCCCAAACAACTAATGTCAAAACAAAATATCATAACT
>NW_024087945.1:0-1968 GCF_009730915.1 Dioscorea cayenensis subsp. rotundata
ACATCCTCACTAGAAAACAAAGGAACCCTAGTTTTGGAAGACGCAGTGGGAAACCGAGAGGGTAGCGTGGCTAGCGCTATAGGAGGAGAGGAAGAATGGTGGGAAGGTAAGAGTTGGCGGTGGTGGCAACGATCAATTCGCGAGATTCACCACAAGATCAACCATGATGGATTGTCGGGCCGCCAAAGACCGGACCATGTCAGCGTATTCCAATGTTGTCGTACAGGTACGCAAACGCGCCGTAGACGCAGAGAGAAGGTCATCGTGTCGGTGTTTAGAGTCGCGGAATCGGTCGCCCATCGCACGTAGGCGCGGTGGTCACGCCTGCCACACATCGAGGTGTCAATGAAAGCACCACGTAGCGCCTCCGTCGGGAGATGAGGAGGGGAAGAGTTGATCACTTCGGATTGAAGGAGATAAACTGATAGGAAGAAGAGAGAAGGAAGGAAGAAGAGAAGAAGAAGAAGAAGAAGAAGAAGAAGAGAAAGGGCAAGACAGAGTATGGATAAGAAGTGGGGAGATAATATTTCTATCCAAACCACTTTTCATTGCTGCACATATATCAGATTTCTTTACAATAATGTCACCATTCCCTGTAGAACACTATTTCACCAAGTTAAATGACATTCTCCCCATGACACAACAATAACTACCCGACATCCAACGTTACATTATAAAGTCCTTATATTTGAACTTAACACAACTTTATTGTCTTGATGTTCTCCCATGTCTGGCGGTCCCCACCATCCACCTTGAGTTAGCTATTAACCTTGTCCGCCACAGATCTAGTAACTCCTGATTAAACTCCGATCGATCCCGATTGAAATTTTGACATTTGAGTAGTTGAGGAGAAAGAGTCCGTCTGTTGATACGCATTTATTTTAAGTGACATGACAAGACAAATTCTATGTTATGTGTTTGATTACAACACATTAAGTACAAGACAAACTACCCAATCTGGTATATCATAACTTTTAATTTTGTACCACCAAAATCACTAAATAAAAATCGTCGGACAACTAATGATAAAATTGTCCCTATTTAAAATTAAAATTTATAACTATTCATTACAAAAGTTATAATATGATTTATTTATTTATTCATCTATTTAAAATTTATATATATATATATATATATTTATTTATTTATTTATTTATTTATCTATCAATTTATTTGTTTTTAGGATTAAGATATTAATAAAAGTTTGTTTGTTTTGAATTATATTTTTTAAAATTATATTGATTTTTACAGTTATATTGTTAGATATCTAAAAATTTGATAAGATTTTATAAAATATTATTGTATATTTTTATTATAAAACAAGTATATAGAATAGTAAAAAATATTATTGTAATTTATTATTTTGGGTTCGTACTTATCTAAAGTAAACATTAATCAACACAAAAAATTTTTATACTCGCTCAATAAAATCAATATAAAACAAGAAAAATATTATACTCTAACCACTTGTAATCGTATGTGTTTTTCCTTAACAATCAAACGGACGCCGAGAGTCAGGGTGCATTTCCATGAATTCATTCAACTGCGGAGTGTCACCATCCAAGTCAGATCTTCTAAAACCAACATACATATATATATATATATATATATATGTATATATATATAATATGTATTTTTAAACCTGCTTATGCGCCTGTTGAATGCAAAGCAAAAGCAAACTTAAAATTACGAGAAGTTAACTTTATTACTCATGGCCAAATTAGAAGACTGTTTCACACATGCATAAGATCACAACTCACAACAAAGCCACTGGCAATGAGGGAGGCTAGCTAGCTAGCTAGTAGCTACTTTTTGGTGACCATCTCAATCCCACGATCAAGACTAGGTTTCGCCAACGCCAGTGCAGACGCCGACCGCATTTGCCCATAGATGCCTAGATCCGCATTAGACCGCAAAGATAAGAACGAACTCCGTGACACACGGCCAGCCCACCTGGTCCAGTATATC
>NW_024087946.1:0-56349 GCF_009730915.1 Dioscorea cayenensis subsp. rotundata
TCAGTTACGTATTGCTGTTATTATCCAAAGATCTTTTTGTTTTTTAATAAAATGCTAATCCTATATTTTTGTATTGTAATGTCTTTAATTTCTCAAACAAAATACTAATCCTATGTCTTTTTTAGAAAGCCTCCTATATTTAAATAAAATATCTAATCCTATGATTTCTTTCAGGAATGTCTCCGATTTTTCAAACCAAACAGAAATCCTATGTGTTCCTTTCTTAATGTCTCATATTTTTTTAATCAAAACCCTAATCCTAGGCTATTTCGGAATGTATGCTATTTTTTATTCAAAACCCTAATCCTATGTTTTAATTTCAGAATGTCTCATATTTTTCAATCATAACCCTAATCCTAGGTTTTATTTTTGGAATGATTCCTATGTTTCAATTTAAGAACTAATCCTATGTTTTCTTTCTAGAATGTCTCCAATCTTTCAATCAAAACTCTAATCCTATTTTTCTTTTCTTAATGTCTCCCATTTATCAGTTTTGAATCAAAACCTTAACCTATGTTTTTCTTTTCACAATGTCTCCTATTTGTTAATCTAAAACCTAGTCCTTTCTTTTATATTCTGAATTTTTGCTACTTTTGAATTTAAGCCCTAATCCTATGTTTTTCGAGATGAGTCTTATTTCTTAGGTATGAACCAAAACCATATTCCTTTATTTTCATTTGGAAATGTCTCAATTTTTTTAATCAAAACACTAATCCCATCTTTTGTTTTGGTAATGTCTTATAATTTTTAATAAATACCCTACTCCGATGTTTAATTTTCGTAATGTCTCATATTTATCAATCAAAACCATCATCCTATGTTATCCTTTTGTAATGCCTAATATCTACTAATTTTGAATCAAAAACCTAATCCTATGTTTTCTTATTGTAATGTCTCCTATTTTTCAATCAAAATCCTAATATTATTTTTTCATTTTGGAATACCTACTATATTTGAATGAAAACATTAATCCAATGTTTTCTTTTCAAAATGTCTACTATTTTTTAATCAAAACCCTAATCCTATGTTTTCTTATAGTAATGTCCCCTATTTTTCAATCAAAACCTTAATAATATGTTTTATTTTTGGAATGCCAATTACATTTGAATTAAAACCTTAATCCTAACTTTTCTTTTCAGAATGCCTCCTATTTTTCAATAAAAAACATTAATTCTATGTTTTCATTCTGAAATGTCTCCTATTTTTGAATAAAAACCCTAATCCTATGTTTTGTTTTTGAAATTTCGCCTATTTTTCGGTTTCAAATCAAAATCTTAATCCTATGATTCTTTTAGTAATGTCTCCTATTTTTTAATAAAAATTCTAATTTCAGAATGTCCCCTATCTTTCAATTAAAACCTAAATCTTATGCTTTCTATTCTGAGTGTCACCTACTTATCAGTTTTAGATTCAAAAACCTAATCCTCTCATTCTTTTCAGAATGTATTCTATTCTTGAATCAAAACAATAATCCATCGTTTTCTTTTCGTAATGAGTCATATTTTTAACCAAAACCCTAATCCTATTTTCTTCAGAATGGCTAATATTTTGAAATCAAAACCCTAATCCTATGTTTTGTTATGGAAATTTCTACAATTTTTTAATCAAACGCCTAATCCTTTCTTTTCTGTTCGGAATATCTACTATTTTTAAATCAAAACCCTAATCCTATATTTTTTATATCAGTTTTTAATAAGAATCCTAATCCTATGTTTTCCTTTCAGAATGTCTACTATATTTGAACCAAAAATCTAATCCTATATTGGAATTTCTACTATATTTGAATCAAAACCCCTGATCCTATGTTTTCTTTTCAGAATGCATCCTATCTTTCAATCAAAATCAGAATATGATATTTTTTTTTCCTTATTGTATTCTATTTATCAGTTTTTAATCAAAACCCTAACCTATGTTTTCTTTTCAGAATGCCACTTATTTTTCAATCAAAAACCTGATCCTCAAAATGTCACTTATTTTTTAATCAAAAACCTAATCCTTAGAATGCCACTTATTTTTTAATCAAAAACTTAATCCTTTCTTTTCTTTCAAAATGTCTGTATTTTTGAATGAAAAGCATCAAAGTATGTTTTTATTTCGGAATGTTTTATTTTTCAGTTTTGAATAAACACCGTAATGCTTTGTTTTCTTTTTAGAATGTCTAATTTTTTTAATCAAAACCCTAATTCTATCTTTTGTTTTGGGAATCTCTACTAATTTTTAATCAAAACCGTAATTGTCTATTTTCTTTTAATAATGTCTCCTATTTTTGAATAAAAATCTTAATTTTATATTCTTTTTTGGAATGTCTCCTATCTTTTAATCAAAACCCGTATCCGATGTTTTCATTTCTTAATGTCTTGTATTTTTCAATTTTTATTGAACCTAATCCATTCTTTTCTTTGTGGAATGTCTACTATTTTTGAATCAAAAGAATAATCCTATGTTTTTTCTTTCTAATGTCTTATATTTTTAAATCAAAACCCTATTCCTACATTTTCTTTTCAAAATGGCTCCTATTTTTGAATCAAAATCCTAATCCTATGTTTTTTCTTTTCGGAATTTTGTCCTATTTTTCAAGTTTTGAATAAAAACACTAATCCTTTGATTTGTTTTCATAATTTCTCAATTTCTTTAATCAAAACTATAATACTATATTTTCCCATAGTAAAGTCTCCTATATTTTCAATTAAAATTCTAATCTTATGTTTTCTTTCCGAAATGTCTCATATTTTTCAAACAAAACCCTAATCTTATGTTTTCTTTTTCGAATGTCTAATGTTTTTTAATCAAAACCGTAATCCAATGTTTTCTTATAGTAATGACTCCTTTTTTCAATCTAAACCTTAATCCTATGATTTTTTTTGGAATGTCTACTATTTTTTAATCAAAACCCTAATGTTATGTTTTCTTATAGTAATGTGTCTTATATTTTAAGTTTTGAATCAAAACCACAATCATATGTTTTCTTTTTGGAATGCCTACTATATTTGACTCAAACTCTAATCCTATGTTTTCTTTTTCGAATACCTACTTTATTTGAATCAAAATTCTAATCAAAATTGCATAATTCTTTCTTTATTTTAGAATGCTACAATTTTTGAATTAATAAAATATTCCTATGTTTTCTTTTCATAATGTCTCATATTTTCAACAAAAACAATAATCCTATGTTTTCTTTTTCAAAATGGCTCCTATTTTTGAATGAAACCCTAATCCTATATTTTTCTTTTTGGAATGTCTGCTATTTTTGAATCAAAACCATAACCCCTTGTATTCATTTTCGTAATGTCAACTATTTTGAGCTTGCATTGATTTATCTTAACGTGAGTAGGAATAATTGTATGACTCTTGGAAGCACATCATCTCCATTGGCGAACTTTGATCTGGAAGTTGTTGAGGAATTTCTGAGAAGAGTTAGCCAGATTAATTTGAGTGAGACAGGGTCAGTGGAAATTAGTGTGGAAGTAGGTCAATTGGAAGAAATGGCTGGGAACCCACAACAACAAAGAATCTCCAAACTTGGAAGAAGTAGGGTCAAGTATTGTTCACCCTCCCGTCACTGCAAACAATTTCGAATTGAAGCCCAATTTCGTCCAGATGATACAATAGATGTGCCAATTTCACAAGTTTCAGGATGAAGACCCATATGAGCATTTGAGGAGTTTCTCAAGAAAAAAATAGGATTAGGGTTTTGATTAAAAACCAGAAAATAGAAGACATTTCCAAAAGAAAACATAGGATTAGTGTTTTGATTGAAAAATATGATACATTACTATAAGAAAACATAGGATTAGGGTTTTTCATTAAAAAGAATAGCCACTACAAAAAGAAAACATAAGATTAGCGTATTGATTGAAAAATATGAGACATTATGAAAAAAACATACGATTATTGCTTTGATTGAAAACAACAGACATTCCAAAAAGAAAGCATAAGATTTTGTTTTTAATTAAAAAATAGAAGGTATTTTAAAACAAACTTAGGACTAGTGTTTTGGTTAAAAAAATGAACCATTACAAAAATAAAAACATAGTTTTAGGGTTTTAATTTAGAAATATGAGACATTTGGGAAAGAAAATATAGGATTAGGATTTTGATTGAAAAATAGGATACAATAGTATAAGAAAACATAGGTTAGTGTTTTAATTCAAAAATAGAGCCACTCTAAAAAGGAAAAAAAGTATTATGGTTTTGATTGAAATATATGAGACATTTCAAACAAAAAAATAGGAGTATTGTTCTGATTAAAAAAATAGCGGTGATGCACTTCCACAAATGTACGGGTCACACACAAGTAATACAGTGGTTCCCCGTATGGGATAGAGTTGTTGAACCACAGGGACTAGACTTAAAGTATTGACTCTTCTTCCAATGCCTAGTTGAACATGAATTTGAGTTGGTTGAAAGATTAAATAAAAAAAAAAAGAAAAAGCAAGTGGAATTATCAGGCAAACTAGGATCGAGAATTCGCCAACAAGAGAACAATGCCTCAAGATGATTCCTATGGGCTATAGCAATGCCCCAAGAGCAATGTTGCATCTATGGTTCTCAAATACACCAAGTTTTGCTAAGATAACTGTGGGTTTCACGCACATCAAGATTTGTTATCAAACAAGGCATCCACAGCTATGGCAATCCACACAGCAAGTATTACCTAAGCAACTGTGCAAAACAAACACATCAAGTTATGCAATACAAGATTAAACACAAGAAACCAATAGAACTCTGTAGAAATTAAAAGCAAGTATTCAAAGAATACAAAGCACCATAGTTCAACAGCTCAGCACCATGGACGGTTAGCCCCTTATGAATGCACACAACTTGGAAGAAAAAGCTAAAGAACTAAGGAAAGAAGACATGACTCCCTCATTCTCAATATAATCTTCCTAGTTGAGCTTCCTTGGTGCTAACCCCACTTCCCTTGTACCTCCAACTCATCCTTGATCCTACTAGATAGTATGGTGAAGCTTGATCTTTGCCCTCATCAGCGTCCTCCCGGTGGAGAAGAAAAATTGCCTAACAAAGATGAGTTTGAAAACCTAAAGGTTTGGAGTAAAAAGATAGATTTCAGGCTCGACAATGTCTAGACACGGTTGTCCTTGGACCGTGTTTCTCGGTGAGATTTTCGAGTGAATTAGCTAAGTGGTCATCTAGGAAAATTTAGAGAAGAAGCATCATCGTACTCTGGGCGTGCTTGTCCTAAGTAGGACCATGTAAGGAGCACCCTGAGCGTACTTTCCCTGTTGGGTAGAAACTGCCTCTAGCGACAGATAATCAGGGGGAGAAGTATGGTCATGCTCTGGTCATGCTTGGGCTGGAGACACCCCTGCTTGGTCCATCACTCCAGGCAAAAAATAAGTAGGGGAACAGAGCACGTTCGTGCACTACCCATGTTTGGCTTGAACAATTAGCAAACTTTTCATTCTTTGCTTATTTAGTTCCGATTTCAGTCCAAAATTCTTCGAGCCCCTAAGATTTGCACCAAGAACAAATATACCTAGAATAAACAACAAATATAAACAAAAGTATGCTCAAAGACAAACAAAAGAATCAATTGAGGGTAAATAAATATGATATGAATTACACATATCAATCAAACATTTCCAAAGGAAAACATAGGATTTGTGATTTGATTAAAAAATAGAAGGCATTCAAAAAAACATAGGATTATATTTTTGATTAAAAATTTAGGGTTTTGATTTTAATATAGTTGCCATTCCGAAAATAAAACACAGGATTACGGTTTTGATTGAAAACTGTTAAATAAGAGTGATTAAGAAAATAAAACATAGGATTCTTGTTTTGATTGAAAGATAGGAGCCATTCTTACAAGAAAACATAGGATTAGGGTTTTGATTGAAAATTGTTAGATAAGAGAAATTAAGAAAAAGAAAACATAGAATTCTTGTTTTGATTGAAAGCTAAGAGCCATTTTTAAAAGAAAACATAAGATTAATGTTTTGATTGAAAAATTGAAGACATTTCAAAAAGAGAAACATAGGATTAGGGTTTTGACTGAAAGGTAAGAGACATTCCAAAAAAAAATCATAAAATTATGGTTTTCATTCAAAAATTGGAGGCATTGCAGAAAGTAAACACAGGATTACTGTTTTGATTGAAAAATAGCAGGCATTCATAAAAGAAAACATAGGTTATGGTTTTGTGGGTAGGGACAAATGAGCCCATGGTGTCCAAGGCCACATGTCTTTCCCGACTTGCATATCGCTACATTCATGCCATTCTGAGTTGGTCGGTGAATTGCCATCAGTGATAACATTGCTGTCTAGAGTCGGCAGGAGTTGTTGAACCTCTACTCGATTGTTCAGAGCGTGCCACTTTATCTAGGACATATCCTGGCAGAGTATGTATGACAGCAGGGACAGTATGCCAAGATTAGTGTCTTTTTCTCCGGCCCATACATTACTAGACTAATCATCGGGATGGGTCTACTAGACGCTATTAGAGGGGCTAAGAAGGCGATTGTGCCAACACCCCTCAGCTTGGAAACTATGCGACTCATGGGCATGATCAGATAATACAGAGATGGGGTGTATGTGATGAACATACCCCCACCAGTGCCAGTCAAAGCCGAGGGTGATGCAATAGAGGGTTCTCATCGTGTGCTTGAGCCACAGCCAGAGCAGGATCAGACAGAGGTATTACCTACAATTTAGGAGCCCCCACTAGTTCGGATATTCTCTCCTACTTGAGTCCCATGATCAATTCGAGAGGCTCGAGAGCGCTGTAGGGATATTGCAGGCAGATTTGGCTAAGTTTCATGCCATATAGGTCACAAACCACACTGAGGTGATGGCGCTTCTCGACATATTACAGCAGTTACTCGATCGAGACGTGACCTCACCATTCGTTATGCGATAGAGTGCTCCTCAGGCATCCCTAGTACTAGCACCAGTTGATCCACCTTCTTTATCAACACCAGCAGTAGCACCAGCAAAGACCATGGAGGACACCGACGCTTGATGAGTCTTTTTTTAGCTTTTTATGTTTTCGTATTCTATTTTCCATATTTTATTTTGGAGTTGTACTACTCAGAAAGGATCTTCCTTCTGTGTTTATCTTTCATTTTTGTTGTCTTGAGTTGTATTTTATTACTTTATCTTTATATAGTCGAGTTTTATTTTGTTTTTGTTGAGCATTACTGAATCCCCCTTGTGTATACATGCAGATGGTCTTGTGAGTATGGAAATTGAGGACTAGTTATATGCACAGTCAATGTGATTTTCACATGGGCGTGTGTGCTCCACAAGCTATTGAAACTCAACTCTCAAGGAATATAGCTCTATCAAACGTAGCATCAGGAGTTTAGGGGAGTATTGTTTCAATTGTCCACCTTCACATATGATCTTGAATGTTATACTGTTATTTTGTTTGTATGCGTACATTGAGGACAATGTACATCTTAAGTGTGGGGGGAGTTCACATTACACATGTACATTACACAAGTTTTGGCTGAAATTACATGCTCACGTAACCAAGGGTGGTTCATCTTAGTTGCAATGGTTGTATTCTTAAGCTAGGAGAATTTTCAACATTGAATGTTTTCATGCTTTAGTTTTTACTTGAATTTTTAGGAATTTTTAACTGATTGACACTTGTTGCACTACTCGTCATGAAACCTTATGGAAACTCAAGTTTGATGTTTAAGGGACTAGTTTAGTTGCTCTTTGTTATGTTAATTGAGATAAAAAAAATTAGAAAAAGAAAAAAAAAAATGTTTATTTTGGTTGTGCATTTGGGGTGGAAAGGGATACCACCTATGAAGTATGAAGCTACTGTCATAAGTCAGATACAAGTTATGCCCTAATGAGAGAAAGAGCTATCTCATGGGATGAGTGAAAGCTACTACCCCGGTAGAAAGAGCTACCACCTCGAAAGTGTGAAAGCAACCTTAGTTGCCACTTCAGAAAAGCTACGTTAGAGGATGTGTGAAGCTACTACCGTTTCTTTGCTTTGTTTTATTTATAAATAAGTCTCTTATGCTTAGAACTTTGAGGAGTATGTGAATATACACACACTTACATGATTTTGGAATTATTGTATTTTTTTATTCGAGTTTTTAGCTAGAGAATTGATTTTTAGTATTTAGTGTTGAAATTCCCCTTACTTGTAAAATGCTTCCCTTGCATGCTTTGGTGAACCTACGGCCAAGCACTTTCAACATTTCCTTTTTCTATGCTTCAATGTTTTATTTTTTCTTGAGGACAAGCAAAAACTTACGTGTGGAGGAGATTGATAAGTGCTTGTGTATTAGTAATACGAAGTATTTATTTCTTACGATGAGAATTACTTTTCTCAAATTTTATCATTAATACATGTGTATTTGTGTTCTTTTGTGCATGTAGGGTTGTGGAGAAAAATATAGAAGAAAGAAGCCAAAGTAGATTGCATCTGCACTTTGGTTGATGGAATCTTGCAGTGAACAAACGTAAAGACACAAGTTGTACTCAAAGACATGTGAGTTTGTGCCAAACTCCATTGTGTTGAAGGAAATATGCAAATTGGAGGGGCACAAAAGCAGTCACACTCATGTGTTCCGACTTGTGCAAAGATAGCAAGACGTCGTCAAATGTGCTTTTATTTTAAGATGCAATGCGATCTACAGCATGAACGTGTGCCCATTTATGTTGCCTCGATGAAAAGTGTGGATTCAGGAGTATTTTGGTAGAGTATTGTAGCAGATAATATAGAAAATCATTGTAGAAATTTACCATACTAGTTATTGTTCACAGGCCGGAGAAAATCAATTTCCTGGAGATTCACACGGGCTTGTGGAAATTCCACACACCCATGTTGATGCCCGATTCCAACCATATTTATTTCGCAATTTTAGCCCGATCTCAGGACCCTTTTTTTCTATATTTTGGCTATCATTTCTCTACCTTTGGAGGCTCCTGCGGCTAGGGTTTGGAGAGGCTATGGCTAAGATTTTGGAGAGGTTTACGACCTTCGACACCGTGTTTCCTTCGGAAGAGTGTTGTTGGTGAAGTTTTCATCGGCACCGATCCAGCGAGGTGTGCCCTAGGCTTAATGAGGGGACCTTTGGAGAAGACGCGACCACTCCACAAGACCATCGACATAAACACCAAGGGGGTTTTATTTATGGATTGCATTTTTTTACTTTTGATTTCATTATTGATTGTATTGTGCTAAATGGAGAGCTAAACCCTTAGTGGGTACTTGGACTTGTAAACCCTACGGTGATGTTGTTTCTTTGACCTTTTATTATGCTTTCTTTAATTGATGTTTTAATTGAGTTCCAATCTTGAATGGTTGTTGAGTTGATTTTCCCTAAGAGTGCCACTAGGGTTGAGAATCCATTTTGGTAATCCTTGTGGATGAGTGACACACCATGAGGGTTAGATAATGCTAGATTGGGGAGGGTTGAGAGGGTGAGTCGAGAGATAAGAGATGTATCCTACCTCTACATTCTAAGAGTTCTTTGCGGTCACACTAGAGTGAAGTGCTAAGAGATGAACTCCGCTGGGGCTTAGTTGGGCAAGGAACAGAGTGAAGCGTTCAAGTAATCCTTAGTATCTGGGACTTAATTGTGACTAGGGTCTTTTCGCCTGGACCAAAGGGTTAGATCTATTTTAGGGAATAGGGTTTATCACTTGGAATCCCTAGAGCTTTAAGCAACCTAGCATAGTGTGAGGTGTTGAGACTGATTGATTTCTCCGTCAGGGCATAGTGTAGGGTTAGTCACAGTTGAGCTTAAGTTTTGGGACTGTGTCTTTAAGGATTTTCATGACTCATTAGCCATCAGTTAAGAGACATAATGATTGGCCTTACACTTGAAGCAACAGTCCTAGGGTGAGCAATGTTTGGGTGCCCCATTTATTGTCAATTGCCTCTACTATCTTTTATTCGCTCCTCCTTCTTCTTTTCTTATTTCTATTTGCATTGATTCTTATTCACATCACTATTAATTCATTTTCATTCTAGTTAAAATAGCAATCTTTGTGTTTCTAATCACTATTCCCTATGGATTCCACTACCCACTCACCGGGTATTATTAATTTGACTAACCCGTGCACTTGCAGTACACACGCTAAAGGGTTGTTGTCACAAAGATAGTACACATTCCTAAAAGAAAATAGATGATTAGGGGTTTGATTTGAAAATAGGATCCATTTAGGAAAGAAAACATAGAATTCAGATTTTGATTGAAAGATAGGAGACATTTAGGCATTCCTTTGTTTTTCTTATAGTAATGTCTCATTTTTTTCAATCAAAACCTTAATCCTATGTTTTCTTTTCAGAATGGCTACTATATTTGAATCAAAAACCTTATCCTATGTTTTCTTTCTAGAATATCTGCTATTTTTGAATCGAAACTCTAATCTTTTGTTTTCTTTTGGAAATGTCCCATGTTTTCGCTTTACAATCAAAACCCTAATCCTATATTTTCTTATAATACTTTTTCATCTTTTTCAATCATAACCCTTATTTTTCGGAATGTCTCATAATTTTGAATTAAAACCCCAATCCTTTGTTTTCTTTTCGTATTGTCTCCTATTTTTCAATCAAAACACTAATTCTATGTTTCTTTTCAGAATGTCTTCTATTCATCAGTTTTCAATCAAAACCCTAGTCTTTATGCTTTATTTTCGGAATGTCTCATATTTTTCAATCAAAACTCTAATCCTATGTTTTCTTTTCGGATGTCTCCTATTTTTTAGTTTTAATTGAAATGCTAATCCTTTGCTGTCTTTTTTAATATCTCCTATTTTTTAATCTAAACACTAATCCTATATATTTTTTTATTTGTCTCCTAGTTTTTAACTAAAACCCTAATCCTTTGTTTTCTTTTCGGAATACCACCTAAATTTTGGTTTACAATCTAAAATGTAATCCTATTTCTTCTTCTTGGAATGTCTTCTTGTTTTGAATTAAAACCCTAATCATTCGCTTTCTTTTCGGGTTGTCTAATATTTTTTGGTTTTGAATCAAAACGATAATCCTATGTTTTATTTTCAGAATGTTTACTTTTTTCAGGTTCTTAATCAAAACATGAATCATATGTTTTCTGTTCATAATTTCTGCTTTCTTTGAATCAAAACACTAATTTTATGTTTTTGTAAAGTCTCATATTTTTGGTATTGAATCAAAACCCCAATCCTATTTCTTACATTTAGAATGTCTCCTACTTTTCAATTTTTCAATCAAAACCCTAATTCTTTTTTTCTTTTTGAAACGTCTCCTAATTTTTAATTAAAATCCTAATCTAATGTTTTCTATTCTTAATGTCTCTTATATTTGATTCAAAGCTCTAATCATATGTTTCCTTTTCTAAATATCTCCTATTTTTCAGATTTGAATCAAAACTCTTATTGTATGTTTTCATTTCGGAATGTCAATCATAACTTTAATTCTATGTTTTTTTTTAAAGTCTCATTTGTTTAATCAAAACCCTAAACATTTGTTTTGATTGAAAAATATCATTTAGTATTGTCTACATATTTTTAATCAAAACCCTAATCCAATATTTTATTTTCATAATGTCTCCTATTTTGAATCAAACCCCTAACCCTATGTTTTCTTTCAGGAATGTCTCTTATTTTGCAAAAAACACCGAATCTTATGTTTTCTTTTTTAATGTCTCATGTTTATCAATTTTAAATCAAAACTCTAATCTTACATTTTCTTTTGTCAATGCTTGCTATTTTTTGAATCAAAACCCTAATCCTATGTTTTCTTTCAGGAATCTCTGCTATTTTTTAATCAAAAAAATTTTCATATGTTTTCTTTTGGTAATGCCTCATATTTTTTAATCAAAACCATAATCCTAAGTTTCTTATTTTGGAATGCCTCCTATTTTTTAATTAAAACCCTAATCTTATGTTTTATTTTAGGAATGTCTGTTATTTTCGAATCAAAACAATAATCCTATGCTTTTTTAAATTTCTAATATTTTTCAATCAAACCCCTAATATTATGTTTCTTTCCTAGAGGGCTACTAGTTTTGAATCAAAACACTAATGCAATGTTTTCTTATAGTAATGTCTCCTATTTTTCATTCAAAACCCTAATCCTATGTTTTCTTATACTAGTGTCTATTATTTTCAATCAAAACCCTAATCCTACATTTTTTTCGGAATGCCTAATATATTTTAATCAAAATCCAAATCCTATGTTTTCTTTTCGTAATGGCTTCTATTTTTGATCAAAAATTCAATATTATGTTTTCTTTTTTTCAAATCCTTTTATTTTTTAATCAAAAATATAATCCTAGGTTTTATTTTGGGAATGTCTTCTATTTGTTAATGTCTATTATTTGTAATCAAAACCCTAATCTTATGGAATGCCTACTATGTTTAAATAAAACCCTATTCCTATGTTTTTTTCGTAATATCTCGTATCTTTCAATCAAAACACTAATTTTATGTTTTTTTTCGGAATGTCTCCTATCTTTCAATCAAAACCTAAATCATATAGTTCATTTCATAATGTTTCCAATTTATCAGTTTTGAATCAAAACAGTAATCATATGTTTTCTTTTGAGAATGCCTGCTATTTTTGAATCAAAAGTGTAATCCTATGTTTTCCTTTGGAAATGTCACCTGTGTTTTAGTTTTTAATCAAAACCCTAATCATATGTTCTCTTATAGTAATCTCTCCAACTTTTCAATAAAAACCCTAGTCCTATGTTTTCTTTTTGAAATGTCTTATATTTTTCAATCATAACCCTAATACTATTGTTTATTTTAAGAATGTTTAATATATTTCAGTTTATAATCAAAATCTAATCCTTTCATTTCCTTTTGGAATGTATGCTTTTTGTCAAAGCCCTAATCCTCTTTTTTCATTTTGGTATGTCTCCTAATTTTCAATCAAAACCATAATCCTATATTTTCTTTTCAAAATGTCTATTATTTTTTAATCAAAACACTAATCCAAGTTTTTCTTAAAGCAATGGCTCCTATTTTAAGTCAAAACCCTAATTCTATGGCTTCTTATAGTAATGTCTCCTATTTTTCAATCAAAACCCTAATCCTATGTTTTTTTTTCTGAAAGACTACGATAGCTCAATAAAAAATCTAATCCTATGTTTTCATTTCAGAATGTGTTCTATTTTTTAATAAAAACCACAATCCTATGTATTCTTATAGTAATGTCTCCTATTTTTCAATCAAAACCCTAGTCCAATGTTCTCTTTTAGGAATATCTACTATTTTTGAATCAAAATCCTAATAATATATTTTCTTATATAAAATCTCCTATTTTTCAATGAAAACTCTATTAATATATTTTCTTTCCAGAATGTCTCCTATCTTCCTATCCAAATAGAGTTCATGTTTTCAATCAAAATAGGAGGCATTCCAAAAAGAAATTTTGGATTAGGGCTTCAATGATAAAATAGGATACATTTTGAAAGGAAAACCAAGGATTGGGGTTTTGATTTAAAAAATATGAGATATTACTATAAAGAAAATTTGGACGTGGATTTTCTTTCAAAAATAGTAGACATTCCGAAAAGAAAGTAAAGATTTGGTTTTTTATTAAAAAATAAGGAACATTTCAAATAGAAAACTTAGAATTAGGGTTTTGATTGAAAAATATGAGACTTTTGATAAGAAAACATATGATTAGCATTTTGATTGAAAAATATGCGACATTCCAAAAAAAACATCGGACTAAGGTTTTGATAAAAAATTAGCAGACACACCCATAAAAAAAGGTAGTATTAAGGTTTTGATTAAAAAAATGAGATAATCTAAAAAGAAAACAAAGGGTTACGGTATTAATTCAAAATCGAAAAATTGGACACATTTCGGAAGGAAAACATAGGATTAGTGTTTTGATTGAGAACTAGGAGACGTTAGTATAAGTAAACATAGGATTATGGTTTTAATTCCAAAAAAGCAGGCATTCCCAAAATAAAACATAAGATTATGGTTTTGATTGAAAAATAGAACCCATTCCCAGAAAAATGACATAGGATTAGGGTTTTGATTAAAAAATATGAGACATTACAAAAATAAAACATATGATTATTGTTTTGATTCAAAAATAGCAGACATTCTCATAAGAAAAACATAAAATTAGTGGTTTTATGGAAAAATATTAGACATTAGTATTAAGAAACATAGGATTAGGGCTTTGTTTCAAAAATAGCAGACATTTCAGAATGAAGAGAATTTATTATAGTTTTGATTAAAAAATATGGGACATTTTCAATCATTTGCATATGTAGCCGTTAGTGTCCACCTTTTGCTTGAACACCTTTGTTATTTTTCAATTTTTCAATTTTTCATAATATAGTAATGTCCCTTATTTTTCAATTTCTTATTATAGTTATGTTCGTTATAGTAATGTCCGTTCTTATAGTAAAAATACCCTAAACTCCTCAAACTAAAAATCTTTTCTAGCTTGTGAAACTATTTTCCATATGTAACCATTAGTGTCCACGTTTTGCTTGAACACCTTTGTTATCACACGTGAACATTTGCTATAGGATTTTAACCCGTTATAATTATAAACATGTAAATGCATTCATATATTATAACATATAGTCATATTTTTCTTTTAAAAAAAAATACTTACAATCCATTCACAACCACGATGTGAAGTCTACCTCCAGTAGTTGTTGCATCAACTGGATCATTACTGGCTTGGGATATAGTAGGAGTTGAAATTGTATGATTTGGGTCATTGTTTTCAATATCATAAGATGCGTTTGCGGGATTAGGGGCCTCAGTTGCTTTACCATAAAGCTGAATGGCAATCAGAGGATTTGTTAAGTTTTCTTCATTTGTAGGGTTAGTGTGCATCCCACAAGATCTTTCTCCTTAATATGGCCCTATCCTTCCTTTATCTCTAGGCATATCTACAAAAATGACTAAATTATTATATATAATTATAAATCTAACAATAATAAATAAATTCAAATAAAGCATTGCAAATGCATAAAAATATCATAAAGAAAAACTTTGAAAATTCTACATAAAGTTAAAAGCAAATTATAATCAGTAGATTAAAATAAAACATAACATAGAGAATACTACATAAGATTTAAAGTAAATTATACTCAGTAGATAAAATAAACATGGCTTGGAAAATGCAACGTAAGGCTAAAAGCAAAGTATATTCAGTACATTAGAACTAAAATAACACTATTCACTATCAGTGACATGTTATCATCTTCATCATCTTCATCATCTTTTATTTCTATTTCATGCAAATAAGGTTCAACTGTATTTTTTAAGTCAACATCATCATGTCCATCATCTACATTAACAAGGTATTATTGCATCATCAATCGTATCAATTGAATGCACTTATACTTCATCATCTTCGAATGGAAAATCAATTATAGGAATATCAATAATTGATCTAAATTTAATTCTACACAAAGCCCACCAGTCAACCTTGTCACGCTTCATACTTGGATAAGGTGCACAATATACTTGAAATGCTTGTTCCTCCAAAATGAAAGATTCATATTTGTTTGACCTTCTTTTATGGTTGATATCAACAAGATTGTAGTCTTTATGAACTTTCTTCCCAACATTTGGAGTTGGATTAAACCAATCACACATGAAGAGGACAACTTTTTTAATTCGATGTGCTAGATATTCTAATTCAATAATTTCCTTTAAAATACCATAATAATCACTTGATAGCTCAATGTAATTAGAACCTTTGATAGCTCATTGTAATTCCCCACACTACAATTATTTGTGTGGAATTTAAACCCATTGATAAAATACATGGGATAATTTATCACATTCCTTAAAGGCCCCAAAGTAACATCCTTAATGATTTGACTAGTGACATTATTGTTTGGATCTTGTACCTATTAGATAAATATAAAATTAATGTCCCAAAAACATAAACAATGATAAAAGAATTATAAGTAATACTACTTACATAACATGGAAACCAATTGGCAAATTCAGTCTCGAGCTTAATATCAACTTGCTCATCAATCATATTTGGCACATTTACTTTTAATTCTTCCACAAATTTCTAATTAAGAATCTTAATTAATAAGAATGATTCTAATAGAATTATGTGTTTATTGAATTACTACCAAGAAGCTTACTTGACATAATGTTGAATCTCATCACAATTTAACAAGACATAAGTTACTGCAGCATTATACTCTTCATCAGTCGACCATCTTGATTTTTGTTGCCTATAGGATCGACCTGGATAAGTAAATATAGAAAGATTTCCTTCACATGTTTCCATCTCACCTCCGTCATCATTATGAGGTACTTTTCTTAATTTTGTGTTAATGTGAGGCTCAAAATAATGAGAACAAAAGGTAGATACTTCTTGAACTAAGTATGCAATGGAAATTGAACCTTCAACCCTTGTTTTATTGGTTACTTTTAACTTCAATTGCTGCAAGAACCTAACGCATGATTAAATATCTTTATTAGTTCATAAATTAACATTTTCATAAATAAAAATTATAAATTATAAACTTTCACATACCTCTTAAAGGGATACATCCAACGATATTAAACAAATCCTCCAACTCTTGCTTCATAAGGTAAATGAATGGGAAGATGCTCCATGAAATAAAAAAAGCTAGGAGAAAATATTCGTTCTAGCTTGCACAAAATCATAGGAATATTTTCTTGGAGTCTAATCAGATCTTTTCCTTTAATTACAGTAGATGTAAGGTCCTTAAAGAACAAGCTCACCTCAGTTAATGCTTTCCACACAAACACCTGTAATAATTCATGAAATGCAATTGGAATTAACCGTTACATAAAAACATGGCAGTCATGATTTTTCATCCCAAAAAGCTTATATTTGCTCATGTCCACACACCTTACAATATTTGAGACATACCCATCTAGAAACTTGAGTTTTGTCACCCAATCACAAACAATCGTTTTTTTCATGTGTGCTCAAACTATAACAAGCTTTGGGATATTTGTCTGTTGAATCATTTTTCTCCAACTCCTTATGAGTGCAATAAATTTTTTTATCCTCTCTTGATTTTGTATTATCTTTTGTTTTTTCTTCAACATCCATCATTGTATCAAACACATTCTCAAAAATATTTTTCTCAATATGCATGACATCAAGATTATGACGGACGAGATTAGTACTTCAATATGGCAAATCCCAAAATATACTGCATTTGTTCGAACCACATGACTTGCAAATAAGAGCATTCTATTCTTCAGCACCAAGATCTGTTACTTTCTTTAATTTTAAATCCTCTATTTGCTTTAAAACTTGTTTTCAAGTAAACATTAGAGGAGATGGAGACTCTTCAATTCTATTCTTCATGAAATCATTTTTATTACTTCAAACATATGATGTTCTGGTAGAAATTGATGATGACAATCAAACTACGAAACTTTCAACCATTCAAAAGACTAAATGCTTTTGATTTATCCATACAATACGGACAAGCTTTTTTGCCCAATGTACTCCACCCTGACAACATTGCATAATCTAGAAAGTCACTAATGGTCCACAAAAGTGAAGTTCTCTTAAGAAAATTATGCTTTTTTAGAAACATCATATGTGTGAACACCAACATCCCATATAACCTTTAATTCTGCTATCAAAGATTACTAGTACACATCAAACATCTATTTCAGATTTCTTGGGCTAGGTACAATAATAGTCAAAAACATGTAAGCCTCTTTCATGCACATCCATGGTGGCAAATTATATGGTGTTACAATAATAGGCCAGTAAGAATATAGCTTACTTGATTGGCTAAATGGTTGAAATTCATCTGTACATAATCCTAGTCTTACATTTCAAACCTCTAATGCAAAAGATGGGTTTGTTTGATCAAAATGTTTCCATGCCTTTGCATTAGATGGATGCCACATAACACCATCTTTTTTATGTTCATCATGCCACTTCATATACTTAGTTGTAACTTCTGAAGCATACAATCTTTGTAGTCTGTGTGTAAGATTAAAATAGTACATCTTTTGTTATGGTATATCAATTTTCCTTCTTGGAGATGCTCTTTGTCTGTTTTTATATCGAGGATGATCACAAACCTTGCAACTTCTTCTATCAATATTATTATCTCAGTATAACATGCATCCATTAATACAATAGTGGATTTTCTCACATGAAATACCTAACTCTTCAGCAAACATCTTTGTTTCATAAAAATTACCAACCAATTTATTATCACATGGAGCCCCAATATCTGCAATCTCAGCTCGGGCCTCTGCTACCTCTGTTTGTATCACCCCAGAGTGCTCTCAAGCCTCTCAAAGGGATTCTGGACTCGAGATGGTGAAAACATGCACACGGGGGGTGGGTCCTCTGTCTTCGGAGGTGCCTCGGTCTCCATAGGTGCTGACTGAGGCTCGGGGGCAGGATGGAAAACCTCGGCATCATCACCCTCCTCCTCGGCTATCTATGACTCACGCGGCTTCCTATCAGCTTGCTTCTTTGATCTGGGTGCCATAATATGCAAAATTTGAAAGAAAACCGATCAAACAAGTAAATTAAGCAATGATGCAGAAATCTACATGGCCGTGTGCAATTTCCACATGCCCGCATGGATCCACGGGGCGTCAAAAAGGCACGACCACGCCTCAAAAATAAAATAATGCACCATTAAATCGCTTTTAACTTTGTTCTAAACATGCATACTCATTCTAATTATAGAAACGAAGCATTATTCACCAGTTTCATCGATTAAAATCAAGAATTTGGGAAGAGAACAAAAGATAGGGCTTACCGATGAGTTGAAGTGGAAAACCTTGAAATGGCCGGAAAACCACGCAAAAATCCCTCCAAATACGGCAGTGCAAAGTCGGGAAGAAGTGTGAGGGTTCTCTCAAGTGAAGAGGGAGTGTGGGAATGAGAAGAAACGATGATCCTTTAAAAGGACTCGTGTCTCTTGGCATTATGTAAATCCGCATGGGCGTGCGGAAATTACCCATGCCTGTGCGTCTACACAGGAAAGCCTCACATGGGCAGATGCACGCCCCTGTGTGATCTCGGGAAAACACTCACTGCCTATGAATGCTCTCGCATTGGCGTGCGGAAAATACCCACGCCGTGCGCCAGACCCAAGCATCATTACTTCTTCATTATCCTCCTCTTGGTAGAACAGACCCTCATACGGGTCTCGATTGAACATTTCCTACATGTATTCAAGAGCAATATCATCAGTAGTGTCTAGAAAATACAAAGTATCATCGAAATCAAGAACGGCCATGTCAATCAATGCCTTGGAAGTCTGCAAGAACGGCCTCCCAAGTATCAAGGGCATATCCGCATCCTCATTGATGTCAAGCACCACAAAGTCTACAGGAAATATATACTTGTCCATCTTGACAAGCACATCTTCGATGATACCCCTCGAATGTCTCACTGTTTGGTCCGCCAATTGCAAAGTTATCCGAGTAGGTGTAGGCTCGCCCAAGCCTAAATTTTGAAAGAAGGTGTATGGCATGACGTTGATACTGGCCCCTGAGTCCGCCAATGTCATTTCTTCACCTAGATTGCCAATATTACACGGAATGATGAAGCTTCCCGGGTCTTTCTTCTTGTTCGGCATGTTCTTTTTTTCAAAACCGCCGAGCAAGATGCATCTAAAATCACTGAAGCACACTCCTCTAACTTCCTCTTATTGGTCAACAAGTCTTTTGAGAATTTTGCATACTTAAGCATTTGGGCCAACAAAAGGAATATTGATGTGGAGTTGTTTGAACAAACTCAGGAACTTCTTGTACTGTTCATCCCCTTGGTCATTCTTCAATCTAGAGGGATAAGGGATTCTTGGCATCAAAGGTGGGGTTGCCACCTCCTTCTCTTTGCTTGCTCCCTTCTCAACCTCTATAACCTCGGGTGCATGTTCATTGGGCTTCTCACTTGGAAGCTTACCCTCAACCTCACGACCACTTCTCAAAGTGATCGCCTTCACATGCTCTCTAGGGTTGGTCTCGGTGTTACTCGGCAAGCTTCCTTGTGGCCTTTCCGATAAGGACTTTGCAATCTGCCTTACTTGATTTTTTAAGATTATGCAAAGAGGCGGTGTGGTTGCGAAGTGTAGCCTCAACAGATTGGAACCTTGTATCAGATGATTGTGCAAACCTAGTTGAGGGCTTCTCCAAATCGTTCATTCGAGTCTCCAAACCTGAAACTCGGTTCTCCATGTTTGGGGCTTGTTGTTGGAAACCTGGTGGCCCTATGGCCTTTTGTGGACCTTGGTTGCTCCATGAGAAATTGGGATGACTCTACCAACCCGGATTGTAGGTATTACTGTATGGGTTTCCTTGATTCCTCGTGTCATTACCCACAAAATCGACATTGTCAACCGAAGATGCATCACCAATAGAGATCGGGCAATCGGAGGGAGCATGTCCTCCACCACACCTGGTGCAAGTAGTCACAGCCGCCACTATATTTGAAGTTAGGAGTTCTAACTTCTTACTCAATGATTCTACTTGAGCCGCCAATGAGGTTAGTGCATCTATCTAATGGAGGCCGGCCACCTTTTTCTTCTTCCTAGAATTCCATTGGTAGCTGTTTAACCCCATTTCTTCAATTAATTGACCGGCCTCATCGGGGGTCTTGCTACCTAAGGTACCTCCTGCTGCCGCATCAAAGAGTTGCCTTGTACTCGGATTCAGACTGTTGTAAAAGGTCTGAACAATCATCCACTTCGGGAATCCGTGTTGCGGGCACTTTCTCAGGAGCTCTGATAAGTGCTTGTGCGATATGAATGCGAAGCATTATTTCCTTATGTTGAGCATTACTTTCCTCGGGTTTTTACACTAATATGTGTGTTTTTATGTTACTTTCGTGCATGTAGGGTTGTGAAACCAATTATGAAGGAAAGAAGCCAATGTGGATCACAATGCACCGATTTTGGACGAAATCTTGCTAAAGTTCAAACGCCTTCATATAAGTCTTGTGCGAGATGCTAGAGTGTGTGCCAACCTCCCCGTATTTGAGTTTACACAACCATTTGGAGGGGCACAAGGGCAGTCACACTCAAGCATTTCGACTTATGCACATAGAACAAGATCTCCATCATCTTATCCGTTATTGAAGAAGGAAAGTGATCCACGGCATAAACGTGTGCCCATTTATGTTACCTCGATGAAAAGTGGATTCTGGAGTATTTTTGGCATAAGTACTGTAGTTTAGTTTCATTTTGTTGTCTCGAGTTGTATTCATTGCTCTATCTTTTGAATACTCGAGTTGTTTTTGTTTTATTGAGCTTCACTGAACCCCCTCGTGTATGCGTGCAGATGGTCTTGTCATCATGAGAATTGAGACTTTATCATAGGCACGGCCAAGTTGCTTCGGCACTTGCCCGTGTGAGCTTCACAACCCGTCGGAACATTACGCCCAAGTACTTAGCTCCATCAAACGCCACACTAGGAGTCGGGGAGTATTGTTTTTGATTGCTTCCCCACATATATTCTTCATTGATATACATTATGAGTGGGAGCTTGCATGTGTACATTGAGGACAATGTACAACTTAAGTGTCGGGGGGGGGGAGTTTCATTGTGCACACATCTTTTTTTATTGTTCTTGATTGTTATATGCTCACATAGCCAATGGTGGTTCACCTTAGTTGCAATGATTGTATTCTTAAGTCTAGGAGAATTGTTAACATTGAATGGTTTCATGCTCTAGTTCTTGCTTGAATTTTTTTAGGAATTTTTTTACCCGATTTACACTTAGTGCACTACTCATTTTTTAAAACTGTTTTGGAAACTCAAGTTCGATGTTAAAGGGACTAGTTATAGTTGTTTCTTGTGTAAATACATAAAAATAAAAATAAAAAAATACCAAAAAAAGAAAGAACAAAAAGAGAAAATGAAAAAGAAAGAACAAAAATAGTTTTTATTGTTTAGTTATGCTATTGGGTGGAAAGAGCTACCACCTATGAAGTATGAAGCTACGCTCATAAGTTGGATACTAGTTATGCCCTAATGAGAGAAAGAGCTATCTCATGGGATGAGTGAAAGCTACCACCTCGGTAGAAAGAGCTACCACCTCGAAAGTGTGAAAGCCTCCCTTAGCGGCCGCTTGGGAAAGGGCTACCTTAGAGGATGTGTGAAGCTACTACCATTTTTGAAATGTTCGTTGTTTTCTTGTTGTAGATAAATAAGTCCCTTATACTTAGAGCTTTGAGGAGTATACTTTGGGTTGACTTGAGTGAGTTCACACACTTACACGATTTCGTGTTTGTTGTCCTTTTTTATTCAAGTTTTTAGCTAGAGCATTGATTTTTTTCGTATTTAGTGTTGAAATTTCCCTTTCTTGTAGAATGCACTCTTTGTATGCTTTTGCGTGAACCTAAGGCCAAGCACTTTCCAATATTTCCTTTCATCCATGCGCATAACATTTTTAATTTTTTTGCTTGAGGACAAGCAAAAGCTTAAGTGTGGGGGAGTTTGATAAGTGCTTGTGCGATATGAATGCTGAGCATTATTTCCTTATGCTAAGCATTACTTTCCTCGGGTTTTTACACTAATATGTGTGTTTTTATGTTACTTTCGTGCATGTAGGGTTATGAAACCAATTATGAAGGAAAGAAGCCAATGTGGATCACAATGCACCGATTTTGGACGAAATCTTGCTAAAGTTCAAACGCCTTCATATAAGTCTTGTGCGAGATGCTAGAGTGTGTGCCAACCTCCCCGTATTTGAGTTTACACAACCATTTGGAGGGGCACAAGGGCAGTCACACTCAAGCATTTCGACTTATGCACATAGAACAAGATCTCCATCATCTTATCCGTCATTGAAGAAGCAAAGTGATCCATGGCATAAACGTGTGCCCGTTTATGTTATCTCGATGAAAAGTGGATTCAGGAGTATTTTTTTGGCATAAGTGCTGTAGCAAATCACTGTAGAAAATCACTGTACTAGTTACTGTTCACAGCCAGCCAAAAATCGCAGAAACAGAGAATCCACACGGGCGTGTGGAAATTATCCACGGCCGTGTGGAAATTCCACACGGGCGCGTGTTCTGTACACGCCCGTGGAGTCGCCCGATTTCAGCCCTATTTAAAGCCGATTTCAGCCCCGATTTCAGCATTCTTTTCTCCATCTTTTCCCCAAGTTGAGAGAGGGCTTCGGCTAAGGTTTTGAGGGGTATTGGCCAAGGTTTTGGAGAGGTTCTATGGCTCTGACATCGTCATTCCTTAGGAAGAAGGTTGGTAGGGGAGCTTCCGTTGAGGCGTATCCTATAACGGACGAGGGAATCCTTGGATGACGAGTAGAGGACTCTCTACAAGACCATCGACACGACCATCGAGGGGATTTCTTTATGGATTTATTGCTTCTACATTCTATTTCTTTGATTGTATTTAGCTCCATGGAGAGCTAAACCCCTAGTCGGTACTTGGGTGATTGTGAACCCTAGATGTATTTGTTTCGTTGAACTTTTTTATTATGCTTTCAATAAATTGATGTTTATTGTGAGTTCCAACCTTGAATGCTTGATTGTATGAACATTTCCCCTAGAGTGACACTAGGGTTGAGAGTTCTTGTTGGTAACTTTGTAAGTGAGTGACACACCACGAGCGTTAGACAAAGCTAGGTTGGAGAGGACTGAGAGGGTGAGTCGAGAGGTACAGGAGCGTCCCCTTTCCCCTCCGACGTGATAGATTCTACCTCCGTTCCTTGAGTTCTTTGCGGCCATAATTGAGTGAATGGTCTAAGAGATGAACCTCCGTCGGGGCCTAGTTGTGCGTGCAATGGAGTGAAGCGTTGAGGGGATCTTAGTATCTAGGGCTTAACCTTCCGCCTGGACCAAAGGGTTAGGTCTATAATTAGGAAGCGATTTATCACTTGGAATCCCTAGAGCTCATTGCAACTTTATTCGAGTGTGAGGTTGAGAGGTTATTTAATCTCTCCTCCTGGACACGAATAGAGTTAGGCATAGTTGACAATAGATTTGGGATTATGTATGTAAGGATTTCCACGACTCAACATTGCATTAATTGGGAAGCATAATAGAGAGTTCTTGCACTTGAAGCGATTATCCTAGGTGAAGCATCATCCGAGTACCCCATCTTTATCAATTGCCTTACCTCCTCCTTACTATTGTTATCTTACTTGTTGCTTTTAATTGTTGAGAATTGAATCATTATCACACTTATAATTGTTGATACTCCACATTGCTAAGAATCGAATTAAGTGTCTTTACTCCCTACTCCCTGTGGATTCGACCCCGCTCACCCGGGATTATTACTTCGACAAGCCCGTGCACTTGCGGGATATAAGCAAGGGGAACTTGTCAAGCTCCTTGAACCTTTCCCACGTCTTAAATAGAGACTCCAATTCCAACTGTACAAAGGATGAGATCTCATTCCTAAGCTTTGTGAATTTTACTGGAGGAAAATATCTGGCAAGAAAAGCTTCTACCATCTCCTCCCATGTGGTAATCAAGGCTCTAGGTAATGAGTGTAGCCACTGCTTCGCTCTCCCCTTTAAGGAAAATGGGAAGGCCCTCAGCTTGATGGCATCGTTCATCACCCCGTTTATCTTCAGCATATCAGACACCTCGAGAAATTTCTCTATATGACTATTTGGATCCTCACCGGCCAAACCATTGAACTGTACGGATTGCTGCAACATGTGGATGAATATCGGCTTCAGCTCGAAGTTCTGAGCTGTAATTGGGGGACGCACAATGCTCGATTGTGTCCCCAACATTGAAGGTCTGGCATAATCGGATAATGTCCGTTGTTACTCATTCTGTTCTGCCATGTTTTCAGATTCTTCCACTCCCAAATCAGCTAGATTAGACTATCCTTGCACAGGTTCTTTCCCTTTTCTTCTCAATGTATGTTCAAGCTCGGGATCTCCTTCAATCAATATTGAGGGGTTCCTTCGGGTCATAACCTTGAGCTGCACCCAAAAAGAAAAAACAAAAAAAAAGAAATCAGAATGATGATAGAATAAAAAATATGAAATAGAATGAATAAATAAATAGCTAAGAATACAAAGTGCAAAGTATCTCTAAATGCCTACTGCCCGGCAACGGCGCCAAAATCTTGCCACGTTCGTATATGCGTGTAAACCGCAAGTGCACGGGTGTCGAAGTAATAATCCAAGATGAGTGGGTATCGTATCCATAGAGAGTTGGTAATAAAGATATTTAAGTTGTTTCTTAACTAATGTGGAAGATGAATAGTGATAAGTGTGACAAAATATGAAATAACGAAAATGAAAACAACAAGATAGAGGGCACAAGTAAAGGAGAAAGTAAGGGAATTGATAAAGATGGGGTACCTGGATATTGATCCATCTAGGACAATCGTTTCAAGTGCAAGAACCCTATATTCTACTTCCTAATTGATGCAACAATGAGTCATGGAAATCCTTAATTACATGATCCTATATCTAAGGTCAACCATGCCTAACTCTATACATGTCCCGAAGGAAATAGTGAATAACCTCTCAACCTCGCACTCTCATAGAATTGCAATAACTTCTATGGATTCCAAGTGATAAACCCTAATCCTATGTATGGACCTAACCCTTTGTCCAGGTGGAAGATCCCTAGCCACAATTAAGCCCTAGGTGCTAAAATTAATTCAGCACTTCACTTCGTTGCACTCGCAACTAAGACCCAGCCGAAGGTCATCCTTTAGCCCATTCACTCTACTATAGCTGCAAAGAACTCTTGGAACGTGGAGTAGGATAGATCTCACCGGAGGAGAAAGGGGATGCTCCGCTACCTCTCGACTCACCCTCTCAACCCTCTCCAATCTAGCTTTGTCTAACTCTCATGGTGTGTCACTCACTCACAAGAGTTATCAAGAAGAACTCTCAACCCAAGTGTCACTCTAGGGGTGTATTCATACAATCAAGTCTCCAAGATTGGAACTCACAATAAACATCAATTAGTTGAAAGCATAATAAAGATGTTCAATGAAACAAATACATCCTAGGTTTCACAAATACCCAAGTACCCACTAGGGGTTTAGCTCTCCATGGAGCTAGATACAATCAATGAAATCGAATGTAAAAACAAAGCATCCATAGAAAACCCTCTCGTTAGTCATGGCGATGGTCTTGTGGAGAGTCCTTTACTCATCGCAAGGGTCCCTTTGTCCGGCCTATTATACACCTCGCCGGATCGATGCCGACGAAAGCTCTCTCACTAACCTTCTTCCAAATAGCGCGTGATGTCAGAGCCGTAAAACCTCTCCAAAGCCCTAGCCAATACCTCTCAAAACCCTAGCCACTGTCCTCTCTCAAGTTGGGGAAAAGATGGAGAAAAGAATGCTGAAATCGGGGTTGAAATCGGCTTTTAAAGGGCTGGAATCGGGAATTCACACGCCCATATGGGCGCCCCTGTGGAATTCCACACATGTGTGTTGAATTTCCACACGCCAGTGTGGATTCTCTGTTTTCCTATTTTCTCGACCAGCTATAAACAGTGTTGATGTAGTATTTTTGCTACGGTGTTTTCTACAATACCCTGCTATAGTACAAGCCTAAAATACTCCCGAATCCATACTTTCATCGAGGTAACGCAAACGGGCACACATTTATGTCGTGGATCGCCTTGCTTCTTTAATAACGAATATGTTGGTGGATATCTTGTTCTATATGCACAAGTTAGAATTCTTGGATGTGACTGCCCTTGTGCCCCTCAAAATAGTTGTGCTAACTCGAGTACGAGGAGGTTGGCACATATTCCTTCATCTGGAACCCGACCTATGTCTTCGCGTTTGAACCTTAGCAAGATTTCCTCCATATTAGTCCATTACGACCCATAATCAAAACCATTAATCAAAACCATAATCGCCCTCACAACCCTACCTGCATAAAAGTAACATAAATACACCCATATTAGCGTTAAAACCTGAGAAAAGTAATCCTCAACATAAGAAAAGAACGCTTTGCATTCCTATCGCACAAGCGCTTATCACATTACTATAAGAAAACATATTATTAGAGTTTTGATTAAAATATGGTAGGTATTCTGAAAAGAAAACATAGGGTTATTGTTTTGATTGAAAAATAGGAGACATTACTATAAGGGAACATGTTATTAGGGTATTGATGAAAAAATAATTGACATTCCGAATATAAAATGTAGGATTAGGGCTTTGATTGAAAAATTTGAGTCATTAGAAAAAAGAAAATATAGGATTAGGTTTTTTATTAAAATATAGTTGGCATTCCAACAAAAAGTTATAGGATTATGGTTTTGATTGAAAAATAGTAGACATTACTATAAGAAAAAATATTGTTAGGGTTTTGATTCAAATATAGTAGGTATTCTGAAAAGAAAACATAGGATTATTGTTTTGATTGAAAAATAGTTAACATTACTATAAGGAAATATATTATTAGGGTTTTGATTAAAAAATAGTAGACATTCCTAAAAGAAAATGAAGTGTTAGGGTTTTCATTGAAAAAGATGAGGCATTAGAAAAAGAAAATATAGGATTAGGTTTTTTATTAAAATATAGTAGGCATTCCAACAAAAAGTCATAGGATTATGGTTTTGATTAAAAAATAGGTGACATTACTATAAGGAAAAACATAGGATTACGGTTTTGAATTCAAAATTAGAGACATTACTATAAGAAAACATAGGATTAGTGCTTTGATTCAAACATAGTAATGCCACCTATTCAAGTTTTTTTTTTTTTAATCAAAACGATAATAGTAGACATCCCGAAATGAAAATATAGGATTAGTTTTTTGATTGAAAAATAGGAGACATTCCGAAAAGAAAAAAATATAATTATTGTTTTGATTCAAAAATAGTAGTCATTCCTAAAAGAAAAGCATAAGATTAACATTTTGATTAAAAAATAGGAGGCATTCCAAAAGGAAAAATATAGAATTAGGGTTTTGATTAGAAAATAGTAGGTGTTACTATAAGAAAATATAGGACTAGGATTTTGATTCAAAATAGTAGACATTGTGAAGAAAAAAAAATATAGTATTAGGTTTTTGATTGAAAAATAGGAGGCATTACGGGAAAAAAACATAAGACTAGGGTTTTGATTGAAAAATATGAGACATTCCTAAACCAAAACATTGGATTATGGTTTTAAATAAAGATTAGTAGAAATAGGAATCATTACTATAAGAAAACATAGGATTAGTTTTTTGATTCAAAAATAGAAGACATTATGAAATGAAAACACAAGATTAGGGTTTTGATTAAAAATTAGAAGAGTTTCCCAAAACAAGAGATAAGATTATGGTTTCCATAAAAAAAATGAGACGTAAAAAAAAAATACAAATGATTATGGTTTTGATTCAAAATTGAAAAATAGAACGCATTCCGAAGAGAAAACTTAGGACTAGGGTTTTGACTCAAAATAGCAGACTTTCCAAGAAAAACAAAAATGATTAGATATTTTATTGAAAAAGAGACATTAAGAAAAAAACATAGGATTCAGTTTTCGAATGAATCATAGGAGATATTTTCAAAATAAAACATAGGAGGTAGGTATTTATTCAAATATAGTAGGCATTTTGAAAAGAAAACATTGAATTACAGTTTTGATTGAAAAATAGGATACATTACTAGAGGAAAACATAGGATTCGGATTTTAATTCGAAAATAGCATGAATTCCAAAAATAAAAATAGGATTATAGTTTTGATTCAAATATAGTATGCATTCCGAAAAAAAACAGAGGATTATAGTTTTGATTTAAAAATAGGAGACATTCATATAAGAAAACATAAGATTAGGATATTAAATCAAAAATAGTAGATATTCTGAAAAAAAAAGAAAGGATTAGGGTTTTAATTTAAAAATAGGAGAAATTCCAAAAAGAAAACTTTGGATTATGGTTTTTGATTTAAAGATTGGAAATATTCCGCAAAGAAAATATAGCATTCGGGTTTTGATTCAAATATAGTACGCATTCTGCAATGAAAAACTATGATTGAGGTTTTGATTGAAAAATAAGAGACATTTCATAACAAAACAAAGGATTAGGGTTATAATTCAAAACTGATAAATATTAGACCTTAAGAAAAGAAAAAATTAGGATTCTTTTGTTAATTAAAAGAATGGAGATATTTCGAAAAGAAAACATAGGATTATAGTTTTTATTGAAAAATATGAGACATTTAGAAAAAGAAAACATAGCATTATGGTTTTGATTGAAAATAATAGACATTACTATAAGAAAACAAATGATTAGGATTTATTTTTTGATTGAAAATTGGAGGCATTCTGGAAGAAAATCATAGGATTATGGTTTTGATTGAAAAATATGAGACATTCCAAAAAGAAAAGATTGGATTAGAGTTTTGATTAAAAATTAGAAGACATTCCCAAAAAAAAAAAAATAGGATTAGGGTTTTGATAAAAAAAAAATGAGACATTCTAGACAGAAAACAAAAGATTAGGGTTTTGATTCAAACTTGAAAAATATGACACATTACGAAAAGAAAACGTAGGACTACAGTTTTGATTTAAAAATAGTAGACATTCTGAAAAGAAAAAAACGGATTAATTTTTTGATTGGAAATAGGAATACATTCTAAAAAAAACATAGGTTATGGTTTTATTTCACAACTGATAAATATGAGACATTAAGAAAGGCAAACCTAGATGCAAGTTTTTTTTTGATTCAAATATAGTATGAATTTCAAAAAGAAAATATAGAATTATTGTTTTAATTGAAAAATAGGAGATATTTCTATAAGAAAACATAGGATTAAGGTTTTAATTTAAAAATAATAGAATTCCAAATAGAATACATAGGATTAGTGTTTTGCGTGAAAATTACGAGACATTTTGAAAATAAGACATAGGATTAGTGTTTTGTATCAAAAATAGCTAACATTCCCAATAGAAAATAGAAGATTAGGGTTTAGATTAAAAAATATGATACATTAAGAAAAGAAAACATAGGATTTGCGTTTTTCTTTCCAAAATAGGAGACAATTCTAAAAGAAAACATTGGATTATGGTTTTGATTCAGACATGGTAGGTATTCTAAGAAGAAACATAGGATTAGGGTTTTGATTGAAAAATTGGAAACATTACTGTAAGAAAACATAGGATTAGATTTTTGATTGATAAATAAGAGACATTTCTATATGAAACCTAGGATTAAGGTTTCGAATGAAAAATAGGAGACATTAGTATAAGAAAACATGTTTTTAGAATTTTGATTCATAAATTGAGAAGGAAACATAGGATTAGGATTTTGATTCAAAATCAAGAGACATTACCACGATAAAACATTGGATTAGAGATTTGATTAATGACCAAAAAATAGTGGGCATTTCCAAAACAAAACATAGGACTGGGTTTTTATTCAAAATAGTAGACATTTTGAGAAAAAACAAAGAATTAATGGTTTGATTTAAAAATAGTAGCCATTTTGAAAAGAAAATATACGATTTGAGTTTTGATTCAAATATAGTAGGTATTCTAAAAATAAAACAAATGATTAGGGTTTTGATTAAATTTAAGAGACGTTATTATAAAAAAATAGGATTTGTGTTTTAAATATAAAATATGAGACATTACCATAGGAAAACATAGGATTATGGTTTTGATTAAAAAAATTATAGACATTCAGAAAAAAAAAACAAAGAAATAGTGTTTTGATTCAAATATAATAGGCATTCCGTAAAGAAAACACAGCATTAAGGTTTTGATTGAAAAATAAGAGACATTACTATATGAAAACATGAGATTAGTGTTTTGATTCAAAAATAGTAGATATTACAAAAAAAACATAGGATAACCATTTTGATTTAAAATAAGAGGCATTCTGAAAAACAAACAATCGGACTAGGGTTTTGATTCAAACTTGTAAAATAGGACACATTACGAAAGGAAAACATAAGACTAATCTTTGGATTCAAAAATAGCAGTCATTCTGAAAAGAAAAAAGAAAAGATTGGATTTTGATTGAAAATTTGGAGACATTTCGAAAAGAAAACATAGGCTAGGGTTTTGATTCAAAACTGATAAATAGGAGACTTTAAGGAAAGAAAACATACAATTCATGTTTTGTTTGAAAAATAGGAGAAATTACTATAAGAAAATATATGATTAGGGGTTTTATTAAAAAATAGTAGGCATTCCGAAAAGAAAATGTAGGATTATAGTTTTGATTGAAATATAGTAGGAATTTCGAAAAGAAAACATAAGATTAGAGTTTTAAATTAAAAATATAAGACATTCCAAAAATAAAACATAGGATTAGGGCTTTGAATAAAAAATAGTAGACATTCCCAAACCTAAACATAAGATTAGGGTTTTGATTAAAAGATTTGACGCATTCCAAAAAAATAAGACTTAGGATTTGGATTTTGATTAAAAAATATGAGACATTAAGAAAAAAAAACATAGGGTTCGGGTTACATTTGCAAAATAGGAGACATTCCAAATATATATATATATATATATATATATAACATAGAATTAGTGTTTTGATTGAAAAATAGGAGGCATTAAGAAAGAAAAATAGAGGATTTGGGTTTTGAATGAAATATATGATACATTCTAAAAAGAAAATATCGGTTTATGGTTTTGATTAGAAATTAGCAGACATTTCAAAAACAAAGGATAGGATTAGGATTTTGATTCAAAAAAATGAAACATTTCAAATAGAAAACAAAATATTAGGGTTCTGATTCAAATCTTAAAAATAGGACACATTTTTAAAAGAAAACATAAGATTAGAGTTTTCATTAAAAAATAATGGACATTCTGAAATGAAAGAATGGTAGGTTTTTCATTAAAAAATAGGAGACATTCAGAAAAGAAAACATAGGGTATGGTTATGATTCAAAACTTATAAATAGGAGACATTAAGAAAATAAAACATTGCATTCTAGTTTTGTTTGCAAAATAGGAGACACTCCGAAATGAACACAAAACTTTAGGGTTTGGATTCAAATATGGTAGGCATCCGAAAAGTAAACGTATTATTAAATTTTTGATTGAAAAATAGAAGACATTACTAGAAGAAAACATAGGATTAGTTTTTTAATTCAAAAATAGTAGACATTCCGAAAAGGAAACATAGGATTAGGGATTTTATTGAAAAATAGTAGGTATTCTAAAAAGAAAATATAGAATTAAGGTTTTGATTGAAAAATATAAGACATTCTAAAAATAAAACATAGGCTTAGGGTTTAAAATAAAAAATAGCAGACATTCATAAAAGAAAACATAATACTAGGGTTTTGATTAAAAAATAGCAGGCATTCCAAGAAAAAAAAACTTATGCATAGGGTTTTGATTAAAAACATGAGTCATTAAGAAATGAAAATATAGGCTTCGGGGTTTTGCTTACAAAAATAGGAGACATTCCAAAAACATAGGATAAAAGATTTTTTTGATTCACATATAGTAGGCATTCCAAAAAGAAAATATAGGACTAGGGTTTTGTTTGAAAAATAGAAGACATTACTATAAAAAAACACATGATAATTGTTGGTATGAGTCATAGAGCAAATTAATCTGTGGGTTCAAAATGGTTATTAAAGAATGGGTTGATTGATAATGAAGTGACATTGCTTTAAGAAAAACATAGGATTATGTTTTTTTGAATGAAAAATGGGAGACATTACTGTTGGAAAACATATGATTAATGTTTTTATTAAAAAATAATATAAATTCTGAAACAAAAACATAGGATTAGGGTTTTGAATGAAAGATATTACACATTTTGAAAAGAAAACACTAAATTAAGGTTTTGATTAAAATATAGGAGACGTTAGTATAATAAAACATGGGATTAGGGTTTTGATTAAAATCAAAAAAATAGGGGGACATTTCAATAAGAAAACTTAGGCTTTGGATTTTGATTCAAAAATAAGAGCCATTACAAAAAGGAAAAATAGGATTAGGCTTTTCATTGAAAAATAAGAGATCTTCCAAAAATAAAACACAAGATTAGGTTTTTCATTGATAAATAGGAGATATTCTAAAAATAAAATATAGGATTAGGTTTTTGATTGAAAACTAATAAATAGGAAACATTTTAAAAGAAAACATAGATTTAGTGTTTTGATTGAAAAATAGGAGATATTACGAAAAGAAAACATAGGATTAGCGGTTTTAATTAAAAAATATGAGGCAATCCAAAAAGAAAATATTGGATTTCTATTTTGATTAATATTTTTTAATAAAAAAACTAATCCTATATTTTCTTTTATTTTGCGAATCCCTGCTAATTTTTAATCAAAATCCTAATCCAATGCTTTCTTATAGTAATGTTTTCAACTATTCATTCCCAAATAATAGAAATGTATTCTTAATGTCACACCCACCCCTTCCACCGAGGTAAATGTGGCACCCATCAGTTAAAAATCCTTTTTAACTGAAACCGACACCTCTAAAAACCAAATCAAACTTATAAATCACATTTTTACAACTTCACACCAACTCAAAGGTTCAAATATATAAATACCATGAATATAATAACTCAAATTTGCGGGTTCAACTGCTACAAGATCACAACAACAATAAATAGAAAGAAAGATATGGGACCCACTGCAATCTTTGACTCAACCCGACTAGCACTATAGTCGAACAGCAATCTAGGGTCCTTCTCCTGCAGACTTATGATGACATTCACTGGTCTGTGAGTGGCTTAATAATTTTTAAATACTTAAATACAATGTATATAAAGTATATAAAATACCAATCGCTCAAATAATTTTCCAACTTTTTCAAAAATACTGAATTCTAGCAAAAATACAATTCTTAAAGAACTCTTGAAACATAAATTCAACATAAATCAACATCAATTTGATTTTTCTCGAAAACACAAATTTTGTGAGAAATCCCAGTCTCATCACAATTCAAAAATATAACATAAATCTCAAATTCGAAATAAAGCAATACCCAACACTCACCCAGCATAACATGGTCTAGAAAACTCTCTAAACCCTCGCCGTGGCCAGCTTAGAGTTCGAGCCATCAAGGAACTCATATGTCCCTATCGTCGACCCATCGGGTTCACCGTCGGCGACCCCCATGCTCCGATGAATATCCGATCGTGGCTCTACGCCCCCACCCGAGCGGCCCTCGAGAAATCAACACCCAGGTCCACCACGCCACCTCTAAAGGCTGGCCCGTGGGGACCCACTACTGCAGTAGTCGGGCCTTAGCCCGCCGTCACCGTCCAAACCATCAAGTAGATACATCAATAATACAATCGATATAAATCATATCACAGGATCCTTATCCAGGACAAGCATTCACATCACGGAAATAACCATTATTTTCCACAAAGCCAATGCCAAAAGTATAACAATGTATAATACCAGTAAAGATCCATAATACCATTCCTATACCGGGAATGAAAACCGTTCCCACAAATATTGTCGGTAGAAAACATTTTTAATACGGCATACGATTTCACAAATCATTCCAAATCAAAGCGAGATATGTACCCATCCAAAAAAATAAATACATGAATTGAATAATTAAATCACATATACATGTATTTCTACTATTCACAAATACGTATAATTATACAAAAACCGATGTATCAATACGGGTTATCATGGCACATCGTAGGAAAAATAAATATAAGTATATTTCGACCTTTATACTGCAATTAAACATGATAAAATGAAATACTTAAACATTTATTTCCAAAAATACTAGCCATTAAACAATTATTTCAAAATAATAATAATAATTTATTTATTTAAAATAATAGCCACTACTAACTCACCCTGGGTCTCCTTGGTTTCTTACAGACACTGAACTCCCTCCCAAGCCTAATCAACACCTAACAGGATAACATAATAAAATAAATAAACAATTATGACAACTAAAAACATAATTGAACTCAACGAGAAAAATACATGAAAGCAATAACCGACTCTCTAATTGGGCCCACTCACTCCAATCGGTTCAAAACTCGACCTTGCATAATCAAATTGGTCTCCAATTGCACTTAAGCCAACTCAATTTGGGCTGAACCATTCTCGAACCAACTCGAACCAACCTCAATTCCACCGAATCAAACTCAAATTCACCGAACCAGGGTTTAATTAAACCCACTAGCCTTGAACCAACTTAATTTATATACAAATTCGTTGAACCAGACTTTGGTTCAACCGAACCCTAATCTCTTCCAATTGGTTCAGCCCAACCTTTAGCCCAACATCTAAACCAAACCCAAATCAACTCAACCAATTTAATTCAACCAAACCATTCAAGTCCAACCATACTCAACTTGATTTGATCAAACCCGGCACCGGATCAATTCAATTAAACCCAACCACTTCAATTCTCATCCAAACCCAATTCCAATTCAATTAAATGAACTTGGTTAAACCAAATCAAACTCAACTCAATCAATTCAATTCAACTCAACCAAATCAATTTGGCTAAACCCAACCAATTCCAATCCAACAATCATCATTAACACCTTAATCATCGTAATCATCAACTTAATTAACTAAACCAAACTCTAATCTCAGGCACTAAAGATAGTGCTACGATAGAAAACCGAAAAATCTCATCCTCTAGTCAAACTAGATTCATCACAAATACTGAGTATTTTTTCCAAATAACTTCAAGCATTCATCATCCATCAACAACAAAACCATGATTATTTCTACTCAAATCTATCATTTTTCTTCATCAAATAACCAATATATACATATATACATGCATACATCCATGCCAAAAAAATAATACAAGGAAGCCTCTTACTGCTAAGTCATCCCTCCCATGTCTCCCTCCGACGATCTCCAAGTTTTTCTCTTTAAAAACCTCTAATTTCTCTCTCATTTCTTCATAACTCTCAGGGTTCATCGTGAGCTAAATGGTGGAGAAGAAGATGAACAACACAAGCTCTAAATTTTTTTCTCTCAATTAACTCTTCAGCCGAAATTCACTTTTAGTCCCTGAAAAGATAATTTCTTACAAAACAGTCCCTGAAAAACTCCCAAATGGTCCTTGAATTATGAAATAGTATTCTCAAAAGGTCCTTTAAAATTACCCAACGGTCCCCAGGTTATAACACAACATTTTAAAAAGATCCCTTCCATCTTACCTTTCAGTCCTCGGTTTCCATAAACATTTCATGTCCATCCTTTTCATTTATTCTTTAACCCAAAATCTTTTAAAAACTTTTACATTTAAGTCCTTGTTCTTTCCACTTGGGTTTCTCACCAAAATTACTCTGTACAAAAATCTTACTGCAACTGTAGCATTAAACTAAATATATTTTTTTCAGTAATTATCCAAAGGTTCAGGGTATTACAATCCTTCCCCCTTAAGAAAATTTCGTCCTCGAAATTTCTTAACATGCATCAATCTGATATCACTGAATTTCATTTACTTCTTCCAAAATCTGTTTCTCTTGCTAGAAATCAGCTCAATAGTAAATAATCACACTGCAAATCACTATGTATCAGTCAACAAACAACATGCCAAACACATTTCTTTGGCATCTTCAAGTCAACTCATTTTGGATAAAAACAATTCTGTCAAATATCTCAACCCATGATCCTGATCACAGTACACTACTCAGCTCTTTGTCTCAAATGTCAGAACCTACTATCAGTCCTCAATCCCAATATGCAACTTAGGTTTTAACCCGATTGGAGACTCTAAATACTTCTACTGGGCCCTTAACTTTCTGTCTAATCACTACTAAACCTCTAAGTCTAGACATGACTTCTAAACTTAGGCTCAGATCACAACCCGTAATCTCTACCAAACCGGGATATCTCAACCTACAGCTCTGATACCAAAAGATGTCACACCCACCCCTTCCACCGAGGTAAATGTGGCACCCATCAGTTAAAAATCCCTTTTAACTGGAAACTGACGCCTCTCAAAAACCAAATCAAACTTACAAATCACATTTTACAACTTCACACCAACTACAGGTTCAAATACATAAATACCATGAATACAATAACTCAAATTTGCGGGTTCAACCGCTACAAGATCACAACAACAATAAATAGAAAGAAAGATATGGGACCCACTGCAATCTTGGACTCAACCTGACTAGCACTATAGTCGAACAGGCAATCTTGGGTCCTTCTCCTGCAGCCTACAAAGACATCTCGAGTTGGTCGGTAGTGGCTTTAATAATTTTAAATACTTAAATACAATGTATATAAAGTATATAAATACCAACTGCTCAAATAATTTTCCAACTTTTCCAAAATACCAGAATTCTAGCAAAATACAATTCTTAAAGAACTCTTGAAACATAAATTCAACATAAATCAACATCAATTTGATTTTCTCAGAAAACACAAATTTTGTGAGAGTCTGGTCTCATCACAATTCAAAAATATAACATAAATCTCAAATTCAAAATAAAGCAATACCCAACACTCACCCAGCATAACATGGTCTAGAAAACTCTCTAAACCCTCGCCGTGGCCGCGGCTAGGTTCAGAGCCGTCAAGGAACTCATGTCCTTAACGTTGACCCATCGGTTCACCGGTCGGTGACCCCCTGGCCACTCCGATGAATATCCAGCCGTGGCTCTACGCTCCCACCCGAACCGGCCCTCGTAGAAATCAACACCCGTGTCCACCACGCCACCTCTAAAGGTCGGCCCGTGGGGACCCACTCATCGCAGAGTCGGGCCTTAGCCCGCCGTCACCGTCCCAAAACCATCAAGTAGATACATCAATAATACAATCGATATAAATCATATCACAGGGATCCTTATCCGAGACAAGCATTCACATCACGGAAATAACCATTATTTTTCCACAAAGCCAATGCCAAAAGTATAACAATGTATAATACCAAGAAGATCCATAATACCATTCCTATACCAGAATGAAAACCCGGCTCCACAAATATTGTCGTAGAAAAACATTTTTTAATACGCGCATACGATTTCACAAATCATTCCAAATCAAAGCAAAGATATGTACCCATCCAAAAAAATAAATACATGAATTGAATAATTAAATCACATATACATGTATTTCTACTATTCACAACACGTATAATTATACAAAACTCGATGTATCAATACTAGTTATCATGGCACATCGTAGGAAAAATAAATATAAGTATATTTCGACCTTATACGTAATTAAACATGATAAAAATGAAATACTTAAACATTTATTTCCAAAAATACTAGCCATTAAACAATTATTTCAAAAATAATAATAATAATTTATTTATTTAAAAATAATAGCCACTACCAACTCACTCGGTCTCCCTTGGGTTTCTTGCTAGACCTGAACTCCCCTCCCAAGCCTAATCAACACCTAACAGGGATAACATAATAAAATAAATAAACAATTATGACAACTAAAAACATAATCGAACTCAATAGAAAAATACATGAAAGCAATAACCCGACTCTCTAATTGGGCCCACTCACTCCAATCGGTTCAAACCCTCGACTCTGCATAATCAAATTGGTCTCCAATTGCACTTAAGCCAACTCAATTTGGGCTAGACCATTCTGAACCAACCTGAACCAACCTCAATTCCACTCGAATCAAACTCAAATTCAACTGAACCGGGTTTAATTAAACCCACTAGCCTTGAACCAACTTAATTCTTATACAAATTCTGTTGAACCAGCTTTGGTTCAACCGAACCCACTCTCTTCCAATTGGTTCAGCCTCGAAACCTTTAGCCCAACATCTAAAACCAAAACCCAAATCAACTTCAACCAATTTAAGTCAACCAAAACCATTCAAGTCCAACCATACTCAACTTGATTTGATCAAACCCTGCACTGGATCAATTCAATTAAACCCAACCACTTCAATTCTCATCCAAACCCAATTCCAATTCAATTAAATGAACTTGGTTAAAACCAAAATCAAACTCAACTCAATCAATTCAATTCAACTCAACAAAAATCAATTTGGCTAAACCCAACCAATTCCAATCCAACAATCATCATTAACACCTTTTAATCATCGTAATCATCAACTTAATTAACTAAACTAAAACTCTAATCTCGGTGCTACAAGAATTGCTACAGAGAAACCGAAAAATCTCATCCTCTAGTCAAACTAGATTCATCACAAATACAAGTATTTTTTCAAATAACTTCAAGCATTCATCATCCATCAACAACAAACCATGATTATTTCTACTCAAATCTATTATTTTCTTCATCAAATAACCAATATATACATATATACATATATACATGCATACATACATCCATGCCAAAAAAATAATACAGGAAGCCTCTTACTAAGCCAAGTCATCCCTCCCATGAGCTCCCTCCGACGATCTCCAAGTTTTTTTCTCTTTAAAAACCTCTAATTTCTCTCTCATTTCTTCATTAACTCTCGGGTTATCAGTAGCTAAAATGGTGGAGAAGAAGATGAACAACACAAGCTCTAGATTTTTTTCTCTCAATTAACTCTTCAGCCGAAATTCACTTTTTAGTCCCTGAAAAGATAATTTCTTACAAAACAGTCCCTGAAAAAAACTCCCCAAATGGTCCCTTGAATTATGAAATAGTATTCTCAAAAAGGTCCTTTAAAATTACCCAACGGTCCCCAGGTTATAACACAACATTTTTAAAAAGATCCCTTCCATCTTACCTTTCAGTCCTCGGATTCCATAAACATTTCATGTCCATCCTTTTTCATTTATTCTTTAACCCAAAATCTTTTTAAAAACTTTTTACATTTAAGTCCTTGTTCTTTCCACTTGGGTTTCTCACCAAAAATTACTCCAGACAAAAATCTTACTCAGAACTCGTAGTATTACCCTAAATATATTTTTTCAAAGAATTATCCAAAGGTTCAGGGTATTACACTTAATGTCTCCTATTTATCGGTAATGTTATGTTTTTTCGGAATATCTACTATTTTTTAATCAAAACCCTAATCCTAATAGGAGTAATTCCTATGTTTGAATTAAAACCCAAATGCTATGTTTTTTTCTTTTTGAAATGGCCCCTATTTTTTTCTTTTATTTAATAAAAAAACTAAAAAAATAAGGGACATTTTATTATTCAAATATTGTATTTTTTTTATTCGAATATTGTAGGCATAACAAAAAAAAAAAAATAGGTTAGGGTTTTTATTAAAAAACAGATAAATAAAAGGCATTGCGAAAAGAAACCAATAGATTTTTGTTTAGTTGCAAAATAGGAGACCTTCCAAAAAGAAAACATAGGATTATGATTTTGATTCAAGTATAGTAGGATTCCAAAAAGAAAACATAGGATTATTGTTTTGATTTTAAATAGCAGACAATTTAAAAATAAAACATAGAAATAAGTTTTGATTAAAAAATAAGAGATATTACTAGAAGAAAATGAAGGATTAGTTTTTTGATTAAAATCCTAAAAATAGGCATTATGTCCTAAAGAAAAATATTTTTATTATGGTCTTGATTAAATAATACCATATCCTAAAAGAAAAAAATTAAGATTATGGTTTTAACTTAAAAAAATGGAAACATTTCTAAAAAGATAACATAAAAATTAGTGTTTTTGATTGAAAAAAATAGGAGACATTACAAAAAAATAAAACATAAGACTAGGGTTTTAATTCAAACAAATGAGACATTTTGAAAAGAAAACATAGGATTCTGGTTTTGATTGATAGATACAATGAACAATGTTTTTCTTTTTGGAAATGTCTCCTTTTTTTCTAAAAAAATATGAGACATTTCAAAAAAATTTCTTAATGTATAACATTTTTTTAAAAAAATATTTCCAAAAAGAAAAATATAGGATCAGTGGTTTTTGATTGAAAAAAATACCGTAAATTACCAAAAAGAAAAACAAAGGTTAGTGTTTTCGATTGTAAAATATTAAACATTCCGAAAAGAAAAACATAGAATTATGGGTTTAAATAAAAAAATATTATACATTCCGATCAGGTTTTTTTATTCAAAAATAGCAGACATTCCCAAAAGAAAATATAACATTAGGGTTTTGAATCAAAATATGTGACATTAGTGTAAAAAAACATAGCATTATGGTTTTAATTCAAAAATAGTGGATATTCCGAAAAGAAATTATAGTATTTGGGTTTTGATTGAAAAATATGAGACATTTCGAAAATAAAACATAGGATTATTATTTTGATTCAAAAAAACCAGACATTCCCCAAAAGAAAACATTAGATAAGCGTTTTGATTAAAACGTAAGAGGCATTCGAAACAAAAACATAGGATTACAGTGTTGATTTAAAAATATGTGACATTAAGAAAGGAAAATATATGGATATTTTTTTGATTCAAGATTAACCGATATTCACAAAAGAAAACATAGGATTAGGGTTTTGATTAAAAATTGATGAATAGGGGAGAAAAAATAAGATTCATGTTTTGTTTGCAAAATAGGAGATATTCTATAAAGAAAACATAGGATTAGAGTTTTGATTCAAAACAGAAAAATGTGAGACATTTCGAATAAAAAACATATGATTAGGGTTTTGATTAAGAAAGAGTAGACATTTCCAAGAGAAAACATAGGATTAGGATTTTGATTAAAAAATAGGAGCCATTAAGAAGAGTAAACATAGGACTTGGGTTTTGATTGAAAGATAGGAAATGTTTGGGCATTCAAAAAATTAAACATAGGATTAGGATTTTGATTGAAAAATAGGTGACACTATTATAAGAAAATACAGGATTTGGATTTGGATTCAAAAAAAGGAGGCATGACAAGGTCCCCTTGAGTATATCCCGCAAGTGCACGGGTTTGTCGAAGTAATAATCCCGGGTGAGCGGGTATCGAATCCACATGGAGTAGGGAATAAAAATAGTTAATTCGATTCTTAGCTATGTGAAAGATCAATGATAAGGAGTGTGATAATGATTCAATTCTCAACAATAAAAGCAACAAGAAAGAGAGCAAAGGTAAAGAAGGGGGGTAAGGCAATCGATAGAGATGGTGTACCCGGATAATACTCCGCCTAGGATAATTGTTTCAAGTGCAAGAACCCTCTATTATGCCTCCTAATCAATGCAATGGTGAGTGGTGGAAATCCTTTATTACATAGTCCCAAATCTAAGGTCAACTATGCCTAACTCTATACATGTCCCGGAGGAGAAATCGAACAATCCCAACACCTCACACTCGCATAGAGTTGCAATGAGCTCTAGGGATTCCAAGTGATAAATCTCTTCCTAATTATAGACCTAACCCTTTGGTCCAGGTGAAAGGTCCCTAACCACAATTGAGCCCTAGATACTATGATCACCTCAACGCTTCACTCCGTTGCACGTGCAACTAAGCCCCAGCGGAAGTTCATCCCTTAGACCATTCACTCTATTATGGCCTCAAAGAACTCGAGGAACGGAGGTAGAATCAATCACACCGGAGGGGAAAGGGGGCGCTCCTGTACCTCTCGACTCACCCTCTCAACCCTCTCCAACCTAGCTTTGTCTAACGCTTATGGTGTGTCACTCACTCACAAGGTTACCAACAAGAACTCTCAACCCTAGTGTCACTCTAGGGGAAATGTTCATACAATGAAGCATTCAAGGTTGGAACTCACAATAAACATCAATTTATTGAAAGCATAATAAAGAGGTTCAAAGAAACAAATACATCCTAGGGTTCACAATACCCGAGTACCCACTAGGGGTTTAGCTCTCCATGGAGCTAATTACAATCAAAGAAATAGAATGTAAAAGCAATGAATCCATAAAGAAACCCACTCATTGGTCATGTCGATGGTCTTCTGGAGAGTCCTCTACTCGTCGAAAGGGATCCTTTGTCCGGCCTAGGATACACCTAGCTGGATCGGTGCCGACGAAAGCTCTCCCAATAACCTTCTTCCAAATGATGCACGATGTTGGAGCCGTCAAATCTCTCCAAAAACCTAGTCAATACCCCTCAAAACCCTAGCCGAAGCCCTCTCACAAGTTGGGGAAAAGATGGAGAAAGGAATACAAAAATCGGGGCTGATTCGGCTTTAAATAGGGCTAGAATCGGGCTACTACACCGGCGTGGATGTTCCACGCGCCGGTACAAAATTTCCACACGGGCGTGGATAATTTCCACACGCCCGTGTGGATTCTCTGTTTCTCTGGTTTCTCGGCCGACTGTGAACAGTGCTGCTACAGTGCATGCTACACTGTTGCTGCAGTACTCTGCTACAACATTCATCCTGAATAGCTTCCCAATTCCATACTTTCATCGGGGTAACGCAAACGGGCACACATTCACGTCGTGGATCACTTGCTTCTTCAATGGTGTACACGTTGGTGAAACTCTTGTTCTATGTGCATAAGTCTGAATGCTCGAGTGTGACTGCCTTTGTGCCCCTCCAAATGGATGTGCCAACTCGAATACGAGGAGGTTGGCACACACTCTAGCATCTCACATCGACCTATGTCTTCGCGTTTGAACCTTAGCAAGATTTCCTTCAAAATTGGTGCATTGTGATCCACATTGGCCTATTTCCTTCATACTCGGCCTCACAACCATACTTGCATAAAAATAACATAAAAACACACATATTAGTGTAAAAACCCGAGAAACGTAATGCTCAAAATAAGGAAAGAATGCTTCGCATTCATATCACACAAGCACTTATCAAACTCCCCCACACTTAAGCTTTTGCTTGTCCTCAAGCAAAAATTAAACATTCTGTGCATCAATGAAGAAAATATTGAAAGTGCTTAACCTTAGGTTCACCAAAGAATACAAAGAGAGCATTCTACAAGTAAGGTAAATTTCAACATTAAAAACAAAAAATCATAGCTCTAGCTAAAAACTTGCGTAAAAAAGGACAACAAACCCGAAATCATGTATTTGTGTGAACTCACTCAAAACAACCCAAGGTATACTCCTCAAAATTCTAAGTACAAGGGACTTATTTATCTACAAAAGTGACAGCAATTTCAAAGATGGTAGTAGCTTCACACATCCTCTAAGGTAGCCCTTTCCAAAGCGGCCGCTAAGGTGGCTTTCACACTTTCGAGGTGGTAGCTCTTTCTATTGTAGTGGTAGCTTTCACTCATCCTATGAGATAGCTCTTTCTCTCATTAGGGCATAGCTAGTATCCAACTTATGAGAGTAGCTTCATACTACATAGGTGGTAGCTCTTTCCACCCTACAAGCACAAATAAACAATAAAACTATTTTGTTCTTTCTTTTCATATTTTTTTATTTTTTTTTATTTTTTTTTTGTTTGAGAATTTAGCACAAGAAAATAAACCTAACTAGTACCTTTAACATCGACAATGAGTTTCCAATAGAGTTCAAAGAGTGAGTAGTGCATTAAGTATAAATCGAGCAAAAATTCCTAGAAATTAAAGCAATAACTAGAGCATGAAAACATTTAATGTTAGAAATTCTCCTAAACTCAAGAATACAATCATTGCAATTAAGGTGAACCACCATTGGCTATGTGCGCATATATCAATCAAGAACAATAGAAAAGATGTGTGCACTATGAAACCCCCCACAACCCCACACTTAAGTTGTACATTGTCCCGAATGTACACATTCAAGCTCACTCAAAATATAAATCATAGAAAAGCAAATGTGGGAGAAGCAATCAAAACAATACTCCCCTGACTCCTAGTGTGGTGTTTGATGAAGCTAGTTCGTTGGGAGTAGGGTTCCAACGGGTTATGAAGCTCACATGGCCAAGTACCTCAGTACCTTGGCCGTGCCCATGACTAAGTCTCAATTCCCAAGAAGACAAGACCATCTGCACGCATACACGAGGGGGTTCAGTGAAGCTCAATAAAGACAAAATAAATCGAGTGTATATAAAAGATAAATCAATGAATACAACTCGATGATGCAAAATGAAAATAAACTCAGAAAGACAATCCTTTATGATTGAAAAAGTCTAAAAACAGGAAAAATAAAATAAAATGCAAGAAAGTAAAGGAAAAGTCAAGTGTCGGTGCTGCTCTCAGGCTCCTGTGCTGCTGCTGCTGCTGAAGCACATAGTGGGCCTACCTGTGCCGGGGTAGAGGATGGAGGTGCTAGAGGAACTGAGGGGGCCGGCGGAGTCCTCGGCTGCAATACAAATGATGAGGCGATGTCTCGCTCTAAAATCTGCTGTAACACGTCGAAACACGGTATGAACTCTGTGTACTAAGTAGCCTTCATAGCCCTAATCTCGGCAACCTCAGCTCGGACCACTCCTATAGCATTCTCGAGCCTCTCAAAGCGATCATTGGCTCGCGATAGTGAAAACATACGCACTAGGGGTGGCTCCTCTGCCACTAGAGGTGCCTCGGTTTCCATCATTGCTGGCAGAGGCTCGGGAGTGGGTTGAGATGCTCCGGCTTCATCACCCTCATCCTCGGCTATCTCTGGAGCTGGTAGTACTAAAGCAAAATCCTTGTCCGAACCCTACGGACCATGCCCATCATCCGCATCGTCTCTAGACTCAGGGGAGCAGGTACACTCGTCTTCTCGGCCCCGCGAATCGAATCCAAGAGACCCATGCCTAACACTAATCTCGTAATGTAGGGGCCCGAGAAGATCGCTCCCGCCCAGCATAGTGTCCCCCGATGTCCGATGTACTCGCTAGGATGTGCCCCTAAATGAATCGAGACGCACTGCACCATCGAGTACAAGTCATAGTAGCTCTCGACGGCTCAGACACTAGTGCTATCACCACGGCCATTCACCCGACCTACTCATAATGGCATGCAAGTATCTCAGTATGCAGGGTCGAGAAAAGGCACGTGGCCTTGGACACCCCTGGCTCATACTGACCTTGACCACATAACACTCTGTAAGCTCTCTACGGGGTCAAGGTTCCAGGGTAATAAGTCGGTAACTGCGCTACTCCTCTGTATCTGTGAATGCCTCCTCATAGAAGCCAAGTAGTACTGAAAACTGTGTGATGCTCAAGCTATGGTGGTGTCCAAATACTCTGAACTGAATGGTGTCCACACTGTCGAAGCTCGCATACGATCTATCGAACTCGAATGATGAAAGCATCTCCAGTGCAAACTCTCGGATGGTCTGGCTCTCTAATCGTCAGCAACTGCCGCCAACCACCTTCTGAAACGAGATCCTCGATCTCATCAACAAACTCATCTCCCTGCTGCAGATCGCGTAATATAGTCGTGTCTAAGAATCGAGTCTGCTCAAAACGGAGCCTCGACAGGCGCTCATAGCGAACCTGATGCTCTGGAATTATAAACTGCATGTCCTCGGGCTCAGGAGATGACTCATGTGGTCTCTTATCAGCTTGCTTCTTTGACCTAGGTGCCATAATCTACAAGATTTAAACAAAATTGATCAAACAAGTTGATAAACCAATGCTGCAGAAATCCACACGGTCGTGTGGAATTTCCGCACGGTCGTGTGGATCCACACGGCGTGAGAACCGCACGACCACGCTTCAAAAATCCAAAAATATAACTCAAAAATGCTTCTAACTTCATTCTAGACATAAATCATCATTCTAATTGAAGAAATGAACCATTTACAACCATATTAATCGATGGAATCATTGAATTGGCAAAAATCATGAGAAATAGGGCTTACCGACAAGATGGGAAGAAAAAGTGAAGAATCGGCCGGAAAACCTCGCTAAAATTCTCCCAAATTGGCGCTATGGAATCGGAGAGTGATGTGAAAGTGTTTTCAGACGAATAGAAGTTGTGAAGGCGGAGAGAAACGGTTCTTCTTTTAAAGAAAACTCACGACCCTTGGCGTTCTGTGCAACCACACGGGCGTGCGTTAATTATCCACGCCCGTGCGTCCTATTGAAGAGCTTCACAGAGGCAAATGCACGCTCCTGGGCGCTCTCGAGAAAAAAACTTTCATTGACTCTGAACAAGTTCCCACGGGCGTGCGGAAAAGACCCACGCCCGTGCCCCCGACCCACAGGGGAAGCCGCACGCCCCTGTGTCTTCTCGGGATGAAAAGAACTCCTCTGCAGAGCCTCATACAGGCGTGCAAAAATTACCCACACCCGTGTGTGGTTCACAAGGTTGCCCACAGGGGCGAGTCCACGCCCCTGTGTGCTCTTTGAAAAATCTGCATGTTCTCGGAAATTACCCACGGGCATGCAACATTCACATGGTCGTTCACAGGGGCAGCCGCACGCCCTTGTGCCTTCTCTGGATGGGCTCGCAGTATACGCCCAGGGGCGTGTGGAAATTCCACACGCCCGTGTGTTTTCTCTGGATGACTTAGAAAAAATCTGCAGGCTCTGCAGAAATTCTGTGAACATGTTTACACACTCAGAGGCTACCCTATTATGCAGATTTTACCAGTGAAAAACACGAAATAGACCCCAAACGACCAAACTTTGCCAATTCCTCATAAAACACACGATGAATTTTAAAAACCCACAACAAAATCGCAGTACAAGCATCTAAAAATTAAGACACCAACACTTAACAATTTATTCATGCAAACAAACTAAACTAAAAGATAAGAAAATAGTAAACACTTGGGTTGCCACCCAAGAAGTGCTTGTTTAACGTCACTAAGCTTGACTTACCTTGCTTACCTCGCGGGGTTCATGAATAAAGGTTTCCCTCTTACCCATAACTTGAAAGCATGATGAGCAAAGTCTCTTGAGGGTGGAGGGTGTACTATCGGGCTTCGGACCACCTAACAATGGTTCATCTAACTTTCTTGGTTCATGTACGTCTCCATCAGTCTTGGAGCGTTTTCGGTGGCGTCTCCTAGCCCTCTTCATTTTCCGGAGCATCTTCTTCAATATCCCCAAGGTAGATGTTACTTCTTCAGTCAAACCAAGCATCATGACTTCTTCATTGCTCTCCTCTTGGTCGAACAAACCTTCATATGGATCCGGGTTGAACATTTCCTGCATGTATTCATCAACAAGCTCATTAGTAGTGTCTAGGAAATACAAAGTGTCATCAAAATCGAGAGAATGCCTCATGGCTTCAGCAAGGCGGTAAGTGAGTTTGTCATCTCCAACTCTCAATGTGAGCTCTCCGCCATCCATGTCAATCAATGCTTTGGAAGTCCGCAAGAACGGTCTCCCAAGTATCAAGGGTACATCCTCAACCTCATCGACATCGAGCACTACGAAGTCAACCGAAAAAATGTACTTGTCCACCTTGACAAGCATGCCTTCAATGATACCTCTCAGATGTCGTACCATTTGGTCCGCCAATTGTAAAGTCATCCGAGTAGGCCTAGGCTCTCCCAAGCCTAGCTTTTGGAAAAAGGTGTATGGCATGACATTGGTATTTGCCCCTGAATCCGCCAATGCCATTTCCTCACCTAAGTTGCCGATGTTACACGAAATGATGAAGCTTCCCGGGTCTTTCTTCTTGTTCGGCATTTTCTTTTACAGCACCGCCGAGCATGAAGCATCTAGCACCACTGAAGCACTCTCCTCCAACTTCCTCTTGTTAGTCAACAAGTCTTTCAGGAACTTCGCATACTTAGGCATTTGAGCTAATGCCTCTACAAAAGGAATGTTGATGTGGAGTTGCTTGAATAAACTCAGGAACTTCTTATACTGTTCATCCCATTGGTCATTTTTCAATCTAGAAGGATAAGGGATTCTTGGCTTGAAAGGTGGGGATGCCACCTCTTTCTCTTTCTTTGCTCCCTCCTCAACTGCTACAACCTCGGGTGCGTGTTCTATCGGCTTCTCACTCGGAAGCCTCCCTTCAACCTCACGACCACTTCTCAAAGTGATCGCCTTCACATGTTCTCTAGGGTTGGTTTCCGTATTGCTTGGTAAACTTCCATGTGGCCTTTCGGAAAGAGACTTCGCAATTTGCCCACCATGATTTTCAAGGTTGTGCAAAGAAGCGGTGTGGTTGTGAAGTGTAGCCTCGACTGATTCAAACCGTGTATTTGCAAATTGAACAAATCTAGCCAAGTGATTCTCTAAATCCGTCATTCGGGTTTCCAAGCCTGAAATTCTGTTTTCCACTTGAGGTGCTTGTTGTTGTTGTTGGAAACCCGGTGGCCCCATGGCCTTTTGTGGTCCTTGATTACTCCATGAAAAGTTGGGATGATTCTTCCAACCTAAATTCTAAGTATTGCTATATGGGTTCCCTTGAGGTCTCATGCCATTACGTACAAAGTCAACGTTTTCCACTGAAAAAACATCACCAAAAGAGATCAGGCAATCGGAGGGAGCTTGTCCTCCACCACAATCGGGCAATTGGTCACGGTCGCAACTCTATTCGAAGCTATGAGATCTAGCCACCTTTTTCTACTTGCGCCGCCAATGAGGTCACCGCATCGATTTCATCGATATCTGCCACCTTTTTCTTCTCCCTAGCATTCTATTGGTAACTATTTAACCCCATTTCCTCAATTAATTGACGAGCCTCATCGGGGGTTTTGCTACCTAAGGTACCTCCTGGTGCCGCATCCAAGAGTTGCCTTGTACTCAGGTTCAAACCATTGTAGAAGGTTTGAACAATCATCCACTCCGGGAATTCATGTTGCGGACAATTTCTCAGGAGCTCCTTGAACCTTTCCCATGTCTCGAATAGAGACTCCAATTCCAACTGAACAAAGGATGAGATCTCATTCCTAAGCTTTGTTGATTTTCCGGGAGGGAAATAACGGGCTAGAAAAGCTTCTACCATCTCCTCCCATGTAGTGATTGATGCTGTAGGTAATGAGTATAGCCACTACTTCGCTTTCCCCTTCAAGGAAAATGGGAAAGCTCTCAATTTGATGGCATCATCTGTAACCCCATTTATCTTCAGCATGTCGCACACCTCGAGAAAGCTTTCTATATGACTATTTGGATCCTCATCGGCCAAACCGTTGAATTGTGCGGACTTCTGCAGCATATGGATGAATGTCGGCTTTAGCTCGAAGTTCGAGTCGTAATCGGAGGACGACAATACTCGATTGCGTCCCCCAACATCGAAGGTCCGGCATAGTCGGATAGTGTTCGCTGTTGCTCATTCCGTCCCCGCCATGTTTTTCGATTCCTCTCCTTCCAAATTAGCTGAATTATGCTATTCTTCCACAGGTTCTTTCCCTTTTCTTCTAAGTGTACGTTCAAGCTCAGGGACTCCTTCAATCAATATTGATGGATTCCCTCGGGTCATAACTTGGAGCTGCAACAAAAAGAAAGAAAAAGAAAATCAGAACGATGATAGAATGAGAAGATATGAAACAGAATGTATGGTGAAATAGCTAAGAAAACAAAGTGCAAAGTATCTCTAAACGCCTACTCCCCGGCAATGGCGCCAAAAACTTGACAAGGTCCCCTTGCGTATATCCCGCAAGTGCACGGGTTTGTCGAAGTAATAATCCCGGGTGAGCGGGTATCGAATCCACAGGGAGTAGGGAATAAAAATACTTAATCCGATTCTTAGCTATGTGAAAGATTAATGATAAAGAGTGTGATAATGATTCAATTCTCAACAATAAAAGCAACAAGAAAGAGAGCAAAAGTAAAGAAGGGGGGTAAGGCAATCGATAGAGATGGGGTACCCGGATAATGCTACGCCTAGGATAATTGTTTCAAGTGCAACAACCCTCTATTATGCCTTCTAATCAATGCAATGGTGAGTCGTGGAAATCCTTTATTACATAGTCCCAAATCTAAGGTCAACTATGCCTAACTCTATACATGTCCCGGAGGAGAAATCGAACAATCTCAACACCTCACACTCGCATAGAGTTGCAATGAGCTCTAGAGATTCCAAGTGATAAATCTCTTCCTAATTATAGACCTAACCCTTTGGTCAAGGTGAAAGGTCCCTAACCACAATTGAGCCCTAGATACTAAGATCACATCAACGCTTCACTCTGTTGCACGCGCAACTAAGCCCCAGTGGAAGTTCATCCCTTAGACCATTCACTCTATATGGCCTCAAAGAACTCAAGGAACGGAGGTAGAATCTATCACACCAGAGGGGAAAGGGGACGCTCCTATACCTCTCGACTCACCCTCTCAACCCTCTCCAACCTAGCTTTTGTCTAACGCTTGTGGTGTGTCACTCACTCACAATGTTACCAACAAGAACTCTCAACCCTAGTGTCACTCTAGGGGAAATGTTCATACAATGAAGCATTCAAGGTTGGAAGTCACAATAAACATCAATTTATTGAAAGCATAATAAAGAGGTTCAAAGAAACAAATACATCCTACGGTTCACAATACCCGAGTACCCACTAGGGGTTTAGCTCTCCATGGAGCTAATTACAATCAAAGAAATAGAATGTAAAAGCAATGAATCCATAAAGAAACCCCCTCGTTGGTCGAGTCGATGGTCTTGTGGAGAGTCCTCTACTCATAGCAAGGGATCCTTTGTCCGGACTAGGATACACCTCGCCGAATCGGTGCCGACGAAAGCTCTCCCAATAACCTTCTTCCAAATGACGAGCGATGTCGGAGCTGTAGAACCTCTCCAAAAACCTAGCCAATACCCCTCGAAACCCAAGCCAAAGCCCTCTCGGTAGTTGGGGAAAAGATGGAGAGAGGAATACAAAAATCGGGGCTGATTCTGCTTTAAATAGGGCTCGAACCGGGCGACTACATGGGCGTGGATGCTCCACACGCCCGTGCGGAATTTCCACACGGGCGTGGATAATTTCCACACGCCCTGTGGATTCTCTGCTTTCTCCGGTTTCTCGACCCGGTCGTGAACAGATGTTGCTACAAAGACATACTCGCAATGTTACTATAGTACTATGCTACAGTATTCATCCTGAATAGCTTCCCAATTCCATACTTTCATTGGGGTAATGAAAACGGGCACATGTTCACGTCGTGTATCACTTGCTTCTTCAATGGTGTACACGTTGGTGAAACTCTTGTTCTATGTGCATAAGTCTGAATGCTCGAGTGTGACTGCCTTTGTGTCCCTCTAAATGGATGTGCCAACTCCAATACGAGGAGGTTGGCACACACTCTAGCATCTCACATCGACCTATGTCTTCGCTTTTGAACCTTAGCAAGATTTCCTCCAAAATTGGTGCATTGTGATCCACATTGGCCTATTTCCTTCATACTCGGCCTCACAACCCTACCTGCATAAAAGTAACATAAAAACACACATATTAGTGTAAAAACCCGAACAAAGTAATGCTTAACATAAGAAAAGTTCGCATTCATATCACACAAGCACTTATCAAGGCATTACATAGAAAAACTTAGGATTAGGGTTTTGGTTGAAAAATATGAGGCATTCCATAAGAAAACATTGTATTAGAGTTTTCACTCAAAAAATGGAGGCATTAAGAAAAGAAAACATAATATTAGAGTTTTGATTCGAAAATAGTAGACATTAAGTGTGTTTGGATTAGGATAATCATCACTAAGGAATGGGAATAGACACAAATCTTGAGGTTAACATCCGTTTGGATATGCACAAGAATGGGAATGGAATCCTTATTGGAGGGAATTGAAGGGTGATTTTCATTACCCTAAATTTGAGAGTAATGGAGAGGAATGGGAGTGATTTTACATATCTACCCTTTTCCCAATTTTGTAAAAATAATAGTAATAATACTCCATATAATCTATTTAGTATAAATATTATATTATAATCATTAAAATAAATAATATCTATACATCAAAATATTTATTTATAATACCTAATTATACTAATTAAATTAACAATAATAAAAGTGAATTATTTAATTAATATTTGTTAATAATTTAAATAAATAAGATATATAAAATATTTCACAAATTAAAAATTTGTCGTAAATAATTGTATATTTTGTTTTGGGACTCTCGCTAATTTTTAATCAAAACCGTAATCCTATATTTGTTTTTTGGAAATACCTCCTATTTTTGAATATAAATCCTGATCCCATATTTTATTTTCATAATGCGTCCTATTTTTAAAGCAAAACCCTATACTTAGGTTATCTTCTGGGAATGTCTACTATATTTGAATCAAAAAATAATTGTCTGTTTTATTTTCATAATCCTATTTTTTTGAATAAAAAAATCTTTATCCTATGTTATCTTTTTTCGAATTTCTCCATCTTTTTGAATCAAAAACCCTAAATTTTATATTTTCTTTTTGGGAATGTCAACTATTTTTTTAATCAAAAATAATAATTGTATGTTTTTCTTTTTCGTAATGGCCATATATTTTAATGAGAACCCTAATCTTAAGTTTTTATTTTTGGAATGGCTACTATTTCATATTTAAATAATCTCATGTTTTATTTTCATAATGTCTCATATTTTTCAATCAAAACTCTAATACTATGTTTTTTTTTCTCGGAATTGCTACTATTTTGAATCAAAACTCTAATACTACATTTTCTTTTGTAAATGTCTGCTTTTTTTGAAGCAAAACACTAATCATATGTTTTCTTTTTGGAATGTCGACTATTTTTTAATCAAAATCATAATCCTATGTTTTGTTATAGTAATGTCTCCTATTTTTCATTTAAAACCGTAATCCCATGTTTTCTATTAGTAATGTCTCTTATTTTTCAATCAAAATCCTAATCCAATGTTTTCTTTTTGGATTACCTAGTATATTTGAATGAAAACACTAATCCTATGTTTTTTTTTGAATTGTCTCCTATTTCTCAATCAAAAACTTTATCCTTCTTTTCTTCTCGGAATATCTGCTATTTTTGAAAAAAAAATCATTATCAAATTTTTTCTTTTCAGAATGTGTAATATTTTTCAGTTTTGAATCAAAATCCTAATCATTTGTTTTCTTTTTGGAATGTCTCATTTTTTTTTAAATCAAAACCCTAATGATATCTTTCAGTTATTAGAATGCCTGTTATTTTTTAATTAAAATACAAATCATATGTTTTTTTTTAAAATGGTATCTATGTTTGAATAAAAATCCTAACCCAATGTTTTCGTTTCGCAATGTCTCCTTTTTTGAATTGAAACCCCAATCTTACCCTAATCTTATGTTTTCTTTTCGCAATGTGTCCAATTTTTTCAATCGAAACATAAATTGTATGCTTTGTTTTCACAATGTCTCTAATTCATCCATTGTCAATCAAAACCCTAATCCAATGTTTTAGTTATGGAATGACTACTATTTTTCAATCAAAACCATAATCTTATGTTTTTTTAGAATGTATCCAATTTTTTAATCGAACACTAATCCCATGTTTTATTTTCGGAATATCTCAATTTTTTTTGGTGTTGAATGAAAACCCTAATCATTTGCTATCTTTTTGGAATGTGTCCTATTTTTTAATCAAAAACCTAATCCTATGTTTTCTTTTCAATATGTCTCCTTTTATCAACTAAAACCCTAATCCAATGTTTTTCTTTTTTTAGAATGTCACCTAAATTTTTGATTTTTTTAATCAAAACCTAATCCCTATTATTTCTTCTTGGAATGTCCCCTAGTTTTTGAATCAAAAACCCTAATTCTTTTTATTTTTAGGATGTTTCATATTTTTAAATCAAAACACTAGTCTATTGTTTTCTTTTTAGTAATGTCTCGCTATTTTTTTGAATCAAAATAATAATCCTATGGTTTCTTTCCATAATGTCTCATATTTCTCAATCAAAAACTATAATCATATGTTTTCCTTTGTACAATGGCTCCTATTTTTGAAACAAAACCATAATCTTATGTTTTTCTATTGAAATGTCTACTATTTTTTTAATGGAAACACTAATCCCATGTTTTCATTTTGGAATGTCTACTATTTTTTTTGTTTTGATCAAAACTTTAATCCAACGTTTTCTTATAACAATGTATCCTATTTTTTTCAATCAAAAAAACCTATTCATAGGTTTTTCTTTTTTTGAAATATCTCATATTTTTTTCAATCAAAACCCTAATTAGATATTTTCTTTTCATAATCAAAACCCTAATCCTAAGTTTTTTTTTCCAAATGCTTCCAATTTTTTAATCAAAACAATAATGTTATGTTTTCTTTTGGCAATGTTTGCTATTTTTTTCAATCAAAAACCCTAATCCAATGTTTTTCTTTTTGAAGTGCTTATTATTTTTTTGAATCAATACGCTAATCATATGTTTTCTTTTCCTAATGTCTCCTATTTTTCAATTTCAAATCAAAATGCTAATCCTATTTTTTGTTGTTGTGATGTCTCATATTTTTCAATGAAAACCCTATCCTATGTGTCCTTTTCAGAATGGCTCCTATTTTTTAATCAAAACCTTAATCCTATGGTTTCTTTTTTAAATGTTCCCAATTTTTCTGATTTTAACCAAAATAGTAAACCAATGTTTTCTTATAGTAATGTCTCTTGTTTTTTAATCAAAACCCTAATCTTATGTTTTCTTTTTTAGAATGCCTAATATATTTCAGTCAAAACCCTAACCCTATATTTTCTTTCAGAATGTCTTGTATTTTGCAGAAAATCCCGGATCCTATGCTTTATTTTCTTAATGTCCCATAGTTTTTAATGAAAAAAATATGAGACATTATGAAACAGAAACATACAATTATTGTTTTGATTCAAAAATAGTAGACATTTCAAAAAAGAAGTAATATAAGATTAGGGTTTTGATTCAAAAATGGGAGGTATCCTGAAAGAAAAACATAAGATTAAGATTTTTATTCAAAAATAGGAGCCATTATGAAAATAAAACATTATTATTTTTTAAATTAGCAGAGATTACCAAAACAAAATATAGGATTAGGGTTTGATTCAAACAAATGAGACTTTCCAAAAAGAAAAGAAAGGATCAGGGTTTGATTTAAAATTGAAAAATTAGACACATTATGAATAGGAAAAACATAGGATAAGGTATTTGATTAAAAAAATGGAAGAAATTCTGAAAAGCAGACAAAGGATTATGTTTTTGATTGAAAATAGCAAACATTCTGAAAAGAAAACATAAATTATGATTTTGATTCAAACCTGATAAATAGGAGACATTAAGGAAAGAAAACATAGGATTCTGGTTTTGATTGAAGGATTCAAGTCCTTTTAGTGAAATTTGTGTGAGAGTGGAATTTATTTATTATACTTATTTAACAAACGAATCCTTGTTGTTAAAATAGTAATCAATGTTCATATAATAGTACTAAGCCTTACAATTTGCTTTTTTTTCTTTTTTTTGCATGAATGTGGCTTTATTTTAGTAAAACATATCATTTAAGTTAATAAAAAAGAAATATAATAGAATATAATTAGGATGATGATATATCTTAAAGGATTAAGCATTATTTTCTTTTAGTTTAGGGAAAATTTATGTTAGCATATTGTTCTCCATTTTTAATAGAGTAGTCTACTTTTGTTTGAGTGGCTTGAACTTAGCAAATTTATATGATACTAATAGAGTTGCGAAATGGATAGAGACCGTTCTTGGATGTATTCGAGAGTCCATGATGGGTTCATTACGCCTAACTATTTCAATGGAGTTGAGGATTTTATGTCTTTGCATTTTATCAACATGATTTTGTCCATTGGAATAAAATTAGATGTCCTTGTGTTGGTTTTCAAAATAATAAATGACAAATTTCTGACAATGTCGGCAAGCACTTTTTCCTTAAAGGCTTCTGTTATGGTTACACTACTTGTATTTTACATGAGAACAACCGATCGAAGAGTCATCACATAGCAAGGTCGATGATGAACCGATATGT